>NW_026943822.1:18913768-19213768 GCF_035594765.1 Anolis carolinensis | reverse complement strand
TCTTAGGAGTGTATTCCTTTCTTTTTATCTTATGTGTTTTCCTATAGGGAGGCACAGAACCTCCTAGAGGCTGCCAGCACGGGTGCTGCCATGTCCGTGGAGGTGATTGCTAGTATTGCAGCAAACCTTATAGCTTTCCTGGCTATTTTAGCCTTCGTCAACTCCGCACTTGCTTGGCTGGGTCAGCTAGTTAACGTAACGGAACTCTCCTTCCAGGTAGTACCTGCAGCATGTTGATCTCAAAAAAACATTTAACTGTTTTCTATCACAACTTTTCCTTCCTTACTGTACCATGCAAGCTCTAGAAATTATCACTGTGGGAATTATTACACCCACGTAATCTACCATAATTGGAATATAATTGGAATAATCACAACCATGCAGATTCCTTATCATAGGTTCAAGGTGCATTTGGAAAAGTGATTAGAGAGGAGAAATACAATGTAGGCCTGGGACATTTTGCTCATGATGTGCATGAGCAAAATAAAAGCTAGAGGGGCATTGGGAACACAACTAATCAATTGCCCATTGAGTTTATTTACAAAGACTTTTCTCTTTTCCAGATGATTTGCTCCTATGTATTTATGCCTGGAGCATTCTTGTTAGGGACAAGCTGGGATGATGCAGCTTTGGTAGCTGAACTGCTGGGAACAAAGATCTTCTTAAATGAGTTTGTGGCCTATCAGCGTCTGTCAAGTATGAGGAAAATGCGGCTGGATGGAAAGCCTGAGTGGGGCAAAACAGGAAAACAGTGGATTTCAGTAAGTGAACAGAATACACACAGTCTGAGATGGGAGAGAAGGAAAAAGGCTAAACTAGTATACCAGATGATCACAAAATATAATCTCAATAACATGCCTTTGCTCTCACTCACACTCTCTATGTATATATGTAGGACAATGTCACAGTACATGTACAATTCAATCAACTGATGTGGATATATCCAGCTCAGTTGCAAGTTTGTAATTATCATTGCACTGAGCACAGTTTCTCTTGCCATCTAGGTAAGATCTGAAATCATCACAACTTTTGCTCTTTGTGGATTTGCAAATCTGGGCTCCACTGGGATCATGCTAGGAGTACTGAGTAAGTCCACAGCCCCTGGGGATACTATGCAGTTTACTTGGTACATCATATTCACCCAATCATGTCATTTTTGTGCAAAGCATCCCTGATACCAGAGCGCAAGAGTGAGATCTCTCGCACCATCCTGCGGTCTTTATTCACTGGAGTCTTTGTCTCTTTGATCAACTCATGCATTGCAGGTATTGTCTGGGCTTTTCAGAATGGCAGGGATTAAGGGGAGGGTTTCAAGCATCTCAAATGCAAGATAAAGAACAGTGACAGAAAATTTGAAGGGATGTCTCTAAATTAATCATGTGATACAGGATAGGTTGAAACTGATCTCATTTACTGATCAGAGTTTCGTAGAGAGCAGGTCACCAAATGAAAGACAGGCCTACTGGACAAGTGTCATCCACCATTCCTTGCATTTCTCTCATTGTTCTTTTCACTCAAGTGTTTTTCATGGTCTCTGTACTCTACAGGTATCCTATATGTGTCCAGAGGAGAAATCACTGATTGCCCAAAATTCCTCAGTACAACCAATCTCAACACTACCAACTACAATATCTATCGTTGCTGCAAAAATTTGTTTGCCAGGTGAGATCCAATACAGCCATTCCTATTAGTGTTTGTGCAGTAAAAACCATTAGCCTATAGTTACTCATTTACCTCTCTTCTACAGTATGTCATATGCAAGAGATGGGAAATAATAGCTATTGGGTTTAAGCGCACATGATTGTAGATTCATACCTTGCTTCCTGCTTTTGGGTCTACATTTTGTGCCCCACAGCCACACATTCTTTTTCTCTTGCTAGAAATGAGAATACAATTCTGGAGACCAGGGTTTGAATCCCTGCTCACCCATGGAAACCCATTGGGTGGCCTTGAGCTAGGCACACTACTCTCCTTTGCCTTAGAGGAAGGCAAAGGCCAACCCCTTCTGAACAAACCTTGCCAAGAAAAACTTATGATAAGATCACTTTAAGCTTGCCATCTTAAGTCAGAGATGACTTGAACGCACACAGCAACAACAAGTGACCAATAGATGGCACTCGTTTTCTTTGAAAGGTTTGTCTGGTTTCAAAGATTCAGCAAACCAACAAGTGTTTGATTTATCGTGTGGAATCACTGAAGTGTTGCATGGTTACTGGGCTGTATGGCCGTGTTCTAGCAGCATTTTCTTCTGATGTTTCACCTGCATCTCTGGCTGGCATCTTCAGAGAATCTGTGTGTTTGATATTATTTGCAATATGTCAAGTAGTTGATAGAAAGATGCCACCTGGATGTATTTTTAGATGTAATTCATTGGGTTTTTTTTCAGTATTCTTTCAGACAGACAATCCATTGAAGAGTCAACTATTTAAATAGTCTTTTCAATTGCATCCATTTGGAAAAGTTATAGTATAGTTACTATTCTTATAACTTTTTCATAGGGATTTTGTGAGTCTAATTCCTGGTGGGGAAGCATTTGCAGGTAGATTTCAACAGAAGTGTAAGGTTGTGATGTAGAAATGAACAAGGCATTCCAAATCTCTGTCCATAAGTATATCAGATCCCACAAAGAAAATATAATGTTGCTGCTGCTACTTTCCTCCCTCCCCGCCCCATTACAGCACTGTGGCTGAATCCGGTGGATCATTTTCGTTTACTGGTGATTGGAGCAAGGTCAATTCTCAACAGTACTTAAAGCAGTGTTGTAAACACTATGTGGACAAAGTTTGTGGCAATGTGTGACGGACGAGGAATTAACCAAGGTAACCTGAGAAAGAATCTCATGACAGTGCTACTGAATTAAATGCAGAGGCATACCCCATAGCTCAAGAACAAAGTGACTTTTATACTGAAAGGTCATAGAAATATGACTGTAGCCAGACGTTCCTTCCTTCACATAGATATCCCACATTTTTGTCATGGGAAATCCAGCACTGAATTCAAGATGTGCTTATGTGATATGAAATATTTATGAACCAAGAAAAAATAGATTTCTTATAGGTTCGCATACAGTCTTTATTCCTGACAAATGTATACGCATATTCCCAATCTCATTTCTATTGACCCACCCTCTGCCACACACCTTTGTTTTCTTCTTGGGCCTCCACTCACCCCTTCTCAAAAGATGGCTCTTTTGCTGTTACTGTCAACGATTGTACTGATTATTGCTATTTTGTATTTTTAATGCAAGGGTGATAGAGAAATATTTTGAATAAAAATATGCAAGCTTTTTCCCCTTGTGGTGTCCCTGTTCTTTCAAAGAAAAAAAATTCACACCTGACTTGTCACTGTAAAGAACCACAGTTTGCATGGTCAGTTACATTATTTCTTCTGAACATTGACATTTAAAATAATAGTTCACTTTGTCCCTTGAACACTTCGTAGCATTCAAGGAACATCACTGAAAATGAGTTATTAGCAAGAGATTGAGTTGCCTTTAAAAGTATAATTGGGATCTTAGATTTTAAACTTCTTGTGTCATTTCAAACTTTTCTTAATATACTTTCCAGATTTATTGGAATTGTTGGTGATTATAAGATTTTTAGTACAACGTCTCTGGAAATTATCAGGGGAAGGTGGGCCTGTAAAATCTACCTATTGGGAGGGGGCAGCAAAATCCTAACCAAAAGAAACTGCTTCAGTTGGATGGAAATGCCAGCTGCCATGGCATTTACAATACGTACATAGGATCAGTGTTTAAGTACATTCCTGGAGCTATTTGTCTTCTGTTTGCTAGAGATAATGTCAAAATGCTTCAAGCCTTCAAGTGAGCTTGATAAGAGAACTGTCCTGTTCCCTTTGATTAAGGAGGCTGCTCATTAATCTATATTTACAAGCTGATGGAAAAAAGTGTTGGCACCAACCGCATGGGAGTGAAACTCTCCAAGGGGACTTTAGCATATTACGCTTTTCCTGTGTAAACGCTGAAAAGATCATCAACTGCTTTTTTCATTGATGGCTCGGTGGTGCTTGTTAGTTTTCACAGGCCATAATAAAGCATTTCTAGGTGTTCTAGTTTTAAAGCCATTCTCCCTTCCATGTACCAATATGAATGTCTCATAACTACTTAGTCTTGTCAGCTATTGTTTCTCTTCTGCATTTGAAGGGACAATCTTTCCTTGTAACACACTGTAGCCATTCTAAAAGTACTAGTGTGTTCAAATGAATGAACACTCAATTTTGGCTTTTGGGTACTCTCTGGAGATAGACACATACTATTTAACCAGTAAACTACATGATTCCCAGCCCGTTTCATTGCTTTCGGCACATAAAAATAATTCCAAAATCTATATCTTTTACAATCCCACATCACATATATTTTTTAAATTTTAGTAATTAGTCTAAGGATTTTTCTTCATTTTCATTCAGGCATGTTGTGATAGCAGGAAGATAATTGCTCAACTATTGATATTTAAATGTACTTGCAGATCTATATTGATTTTCTCCCTTTGGAAAAAAAATCTCTTTCCTGATAACAAAGCCAGGATTCTATCTAGTGAAAAACTTTCTTTCACAAACCTTGTGAATGTTCTAGTTAGCATTTCTTTTAAAATGCCTTTTTTTGTGTGCTGCAGAGCTGAACTTTTACAGATTGAAAGGAATAAAAAACTAGGAAGATTATACATTGTGCTCACATTCTAACCTCATTCTGCATTTCAGCAAGAGTAATTGTGAAAACTTTTGTTTATGTTTTTGATCTTGGTTTTCTCAGAAAACAGGAGAAACAGTCCAAAAGCCCCATTCCCATTGGGCAGTGCTTTTCTGAAATGTCTTTTGCATGACCCCAAAAAGACAGTAAGGAGAATGTTAGCCCGATCCCCCTATAGCTCCACTTGTTTAGCTTCTAGATAAGAGATTCTGACTCAGGAGTTATAAGCCTCAGGTGTACGTGAGGGGAGGAGCAGGATAGTGCTGGAGTCCAGTCTCCAGGTCTTTGGACTGTGTTGTTAATTTATAATCATGCCAGCCATGGATCTGCAAGGAATTCTTTGAAGGAGCTGGAGAGAACTTCATTGTGCTGTAAGTTAATTTTCCAGTCTCTCGGGGTTAAATCATAGATGAAAGAGTGGAACCATGAAGGAGGATCTGGGGGAAAAGATTGATAACCTGGACATATATAATTTAAAGGCAGCCTGGTGCAGACATATGCTAAATGTTCTTTTTCCATGCAAAAAAGAATCAGAGCATACAAAAGTTGTGGGGATGTTTGGAGTTCAAAGCCAGTGACCATGCTGATTGAGGGATCCTGGGTATTATAATCCAAAAATTAGTTCCAAGACATGGAAAAAATGCTTATAATGTCAAACATCAGTGAAGCATCTACAGATGATGAGGACAATGATGGCAGGCTCCCTTCCAGCTTTTTCTTCTGACCATTCCCCTCTTAAGTTGTGTATTCCACACTCTGTCCTGCTCCCTCAAAACTATTGTCCAAGTGTAGTTAAGAATCCCATCCTATGGCTAGTGACGGAAGACTCACCTGCTGATCCAGATGACTTCGATACATGAAATTGAAGATGTGCCATCTAGTCTTTAGCCTTCAACAGCAAATAGATTGCCAACCAGTACACTTGTCTACCTATGATTGATACAAAGCATATTTGCCTTTGTTGTTTATTTGCTATTTCTTTCTCTAGTTTATGAGCCTCATAAACTCTGCTCAAAGCTTGAGATGCAACCACTGAGGGATGCACAGAAAAGAAAAATTTAACTGAGCCATACAATCTGTCCTGTGTCCCTTAAGCTATCCTACGGCTCTCTGGTGTGGTAGAAAGGACTGTCCTGTCATCGGTATTGATATTGTATTTAACTACCAATCTGATCAGTATGTGGTTCAGGTGGGGAAAGTAGCATTTCATCCTTCATCTTAGGCTGCAAATTATTCTGGGTTTGCCCCAGCACTAGGAATGCAACAGTAGATATAAGAATGAGTGCATGGCTGTGCATTTCCTCCCTGAAGTTGGAAAGATACTGAAGACTCCAACATTTCCAAGCTGATCAAGTGCCATGTTTTCCAGTATATAGTAGCTAGCTACACAGTACCAGGGAGATGGGAGATTTCCGGATTTCGATTGGAGATGGAGATCGAGGATTGGAAAACCCTGCTTTAGAGTTCACGGTAAATTTCACCATCACTCTTACAATTTTGTTAGCCTGATCTTTGCATTTCTTCCAAAGATAACAACCATACTTGTGCTGTTGGCAGGAATCAGAGGGAAGTCCAGGAGCAACAAAGAATCATCACCCTTTTGAGATTTTGGGAGAAAACAACGCACAAGATGCTCATTTTGGGAGGTCAGAAAAAAATATTATAAAGGAAGGGGTAGGAGAAATTTGCTCTAAACCCTCTCACTGATATGAGGGTTGGGAGGTAGGGAATGATCCGTGTCTAGCATCCTTCTCTTGCATCCCTGGTCCCACAACAATGCTGGAAGAGCACTAGATAAGTTTGAACTTATCTAATCCTTAGCCCTTGATGGGGGAAAGGCAGGGTAAATAAATAAATTCATAAATAAATTTCATAAATAAATATGGAATCAGCATCCCATAGGACAGATCTGGCTTACCTCCAACTACTATCCCTCTTTAGCTTTGCCTTCTCATCAATCTTGCTGTAAAATGCTTTTATTTTGCTGTTTTGCCTTACATTTATCTTCTCGATGTAATCCTTTTCAGGTATAAGAGTGTGGTTCAGCCTTTTTATAAAGCAAGTGGCTTTTGCAAGGCACACATCAAGTTAATAAAGATGGCCATATGGTGCATTCTGTGCGCAGGTGAGATTTTCACTCACACAAATCACAGTATGTTTGGGGAAGTAAACAGAGAAAAACAGTGATATGGTGATAACTTTTGCAGTACAGGACCCTAGTCTTGACTGAGTATACACAAACACATATATGCAACACTACCATGCAGCAATGAGTAGCATCCCGTTGCTCCCATAACTTCATAACCAATGTATTAACATCAGTATAAAAAACTTGGAAAAAGTATGCGTTTTTTAACTAGAGCTCCTAGATTTCTCCACATAGCATGGCCATTGAAAATTTATAGTCCAAAAAAGTAACTTTTCCAAGTTCTGAATCCTATGAGATAAAGTTCAATTGAATTCAGTAGTGTTTAGCTCCCGAATTCAGGCATTAAATGGTCAAACAGTGAATTTCACCTAAAATTCTGTCATTATCCATGTAGAAAAAAAGTATGACATGGATTGGCCAGGCATCCAGAGTTTTTCAACATTCCCCAAGCTTGATGCATTTGGACTTTCCCCTCCCCTTACATATACTTTTAACAACAGATTTGTATAAATCAGGCAGCAGACCCTGCCGTTTCCTTTTCTCCACAATGAAGATGTATAAAATAAGGACAAAAGGGTCTTCTGCTGTTGGGTTTCATATGCAGCCAGCGCAACTGAAAGGTTTCTCTGTCTCCTTTCTCTAGGTTATGTGGCCTATTTCATTGCAGCCTGTTGGCTGGATTTTGATCGAGCCTTGGCGTTGGTCATTCTCACTGGTCTGGCAATTGTTCTCATAGCCTATAGCTTGGTGAATAAATGGTGGGGCTCTGCGATTGTGAGACTGTTGAGCCCTTGTGGGAAATGCTGCCAAAGGGCTTGGCCATGGCTGAAATGGTGAGTGAAGGATTTGTCTCCTGAACAGATCTAACGTGGGCTGGAAGCTGATTTGCATGGCAGCCAAAGGACTGCCTCCTCCTTGCCACCATATAAATAGATGACTATGTTGTGACTCAGCTGGAACCTCAGATGGACTCTGATGAGGATGATGGGATTCAGGTTCACAATCAGGTTCAAAATGTCACTGTTGTAGAAGATGAGGAACAGAGAGTGCAAGTTCATTTTCCCACAGCAAGGCATGATGTTGATGATACTGAAACTAGCCAGGTGCAAATGGACTTGGAAAAGGAGGGCAGTTCTCAGTCTGACAATGAGGCTCAGCAAACTAACGAGCAGGCTGACCTTGACGAAACAGGTTCCCTAGACCGTTTGGAATTCAGGGTTCGGAGGAGTGTGAGAATTGCAAACAAGAAGGAGGTTAGAGGCCAGAGAAATGCTTTCATGCTTTACAAAGGGTATTAAAGCAATATGTTTGGAGACAAACCTCTGTCAAAGCAACTTTCATTCAACCAAGAAGCAAGCCCTCGTTTTCCTGGATTATCTTGCAGCTTTTGTGTTCATGTTCTTGGGACTTCGTCATGCTCTAAGGGGACTTTGTTTATTCCTGGTGATTTCTTGAATTATTCTCTAAGGCTTTATTTTGTAACGATCTTTTGGAACTTTACTTTTGCTTTTAAATAACTTTTTATCTTCTATTTTCTAATAAACTAAAAAAGACTTCGACCTGTGTGCAGTTTGGGGTATACAGCAAGATGAAGCTAACCTGAGGTGCAACAGGTTATGAGAGGGATTGAACCTTCCCAAAATGAATCATCCTGCAGAATTGTATTGGAGGACCTAAAATGTCTAGAGAGAGAGGGGCCCTCTCCAGAATTTTTAGGCCCTCCAGCACAATGCTATGGTCATTGTTTGGCAGAAACATACCATAGAATCAGGAGGAACAAGAAAATGCATAAGCAAGAATGCATTTTTCATTCCCATGTTAATGAAATGGTGGTTGCCAGTCCCACAGATATGGAGGTTTGTACATATGCTTACAGATCTAATTTGTATCCAAATCAGCATGTATTTGTAAAAACAAAAGCTTTCTTCTTTTTCAGGGTGTTATGTGCTCTCATTTTGATCGGGCTGATCACCTGGCTGGTTCTTGACATGTCTCAGAGGCGAGAGCAGTTGGTATCCCTGGGAGGGTTTGTTGTGCTGGTGCTGATACTCTTTGCCTGCTCCAAACACCATAGAGCTGTAAGTATTTCCTTTCTCTTGGACCTTCCGATATGAAAAAGATTGGAAGAACCACCAGTCTTCTTCTCTTTCCACTTTTACCATTCCTCTTATCATTTTGTCTCTGCTTGCATTGCAATTCATAAAGACTTCAGTCCTATTCCCACTTCCCTGGGAGTTAACTCTACAGAATGCAGTAGGGCTTATTTTGGGATCAACATGCATAAGATCAGGCTGATATTCTAACTCAAATGCTGTCAATACAATTTCCCAGCAAAGCAAGAAATTGTAAGAACACTTTACTGATCGGTTGATTGGTTTGATTTTACTGTATATACTCGAGTATAAGCCTAGTTTTTCTGCCCTTTTTTTTTGGACTAAAAAAACCCTCCTCGGCTTATACTCGGGTGAGGGTCCTGGTGGGCGTATATTCAGGTCGGCTTATACTCAAGTATATATGGTATATTTATTATTTTTCTCTATTATTATTGGTATTGTTACATTTAGAATCAGCAGCGCTAATTATTATTATGTACGCCAGAACTCAATTGACAGACCCAGTCTTTTGAACTTGAACACGGCCATTTGCATTTTAGAATGTTTTTATGAATGTTGATGTAAGTTAATAATTTTTAATCTGATTTATAGTGTATTGTATAATTTTTATATGTGTGTTTATTGTAAGCCGCCCTGAGTCCCCTCTCGGGTGAGAAGGGCGGGATATAAATGTTGTAATAAATAAATAAATAAATAAAATTTATTATTTTACTCTATTAATTATTGTTATTATTACATTTATTATTTTACTCTATTATTGTTGTTACATTTATTTATTTATTTAAAGCATTTATATTCCGCCCTTCTCACCCCGAAGGGGACTCAGGGCGGATCACATTACACATATAGGCAAACATTCAATGCCTTTTAACATAGAACAAAGACAAGACAAACACAGGCTCTGAGCGGGCCTCGAACTCATGACCTCCTGGTCAGAGTGATTCATTGCAGCTGGTTGCAGCTGGCTTGCTCTCCAGCCTGCGCCACAGCCCGGGCCTTTACATTTATTTTACTCTATTATTGTTGTTACCTTTACATTTATTTTACTCTATTTTTATTATTATTAATACATTTATTATTTTACTCTATTTATTATTACATTTATTATTTTACTGCATTCATTATTATTATTACATGTATTATTTCACTCTATTATTATTAAAAGGATAAATAAGCACATTTACATTGAAGAAGGTGAAAATAATGATTTAATCAGGGTTGAACAGTCATATCTTAAATTAGTTTGATGTAAAGATTCAAAAACATTTAAACTACTGATGCCTCAATTAATGTAATTTTATTGGTATCTCAGCTTATGCTGGAGTCAATGTTTTCCCAGTTTTTTGTTGTAAAATTAGGTGCCTCGGCTTATATTCAGGTTGGCTTATACTTGAGTATATACTCGAGTATATACGGTATATTGTTATTTTTTACTTATGGTGACCCTATCACATAGTTTTCTTGGCAATGTATTGGCAAGCCTTTACCATTGCCCTCCTCCAAGTCTGAAAGTGACTTGCCCCAGGTTACCTAGTAGACTTTCATGACTGGACAGGTATTCGAACCCTAATTTCATGGACTTCTAGACGGGGATACTGTTGCTGAAAAGGTTCCAGGGCAGGAAACAACCTACATAACATGAGAATATAATGTGCATTGCATAACCAACTAACAACATTAAAAGAACTGTGCTCATTCAGAGCAACATCTGATCTCATCCACTATCTTGCTTTAGCTTGAACTTTAAAGATGCTATCCAAGGTGCTGAAGTCCAGCCTCAAAATTATTATTTTTTTAAGTTTAGCACTTTGGACAACTGCTTTCAAATTGTGATTCGCCACTTCACTACCATGGAGACTGCCACTATTAGTAACAGACGTCAAAGGTATGTTGCTCAGCTATAGAACCCCCTGGTTGATCCTGGGCAAGTCACATTGTGTCATCCTCGGGGGAAGACAATGGCAATAAACCCAATGACATGGTTGTCTTAGGATCACTATAAGTTTAAAACCACACCAACAACAATAGTTGTACATACTAAGAAAGATCATACTGGTAGGATAATTCTAGAAATTGTATCTCAAGTTCTATCTGTACTCACTCCATTGCTTCTTGTGTATACATTGGATTTGTAGGTGTCTTGGAGAGCTGTGTTTTGGGGGCTCAGCCTGCAGTTTGTTCTTGGAGTCTTTATCATACGGACAGAACCTGGATTTCAAGCTTTTGATTGGCTTGGTGGACAGGTGCAGGTATGGAACTTGAGTGGTGGGGAAAGGCTGGAGCTCTGTGACAGAACTCACACTCTGTATGCAGAAGGTCCTTGGTCCAGTTTCAAGACATATCCAAGTAATAGATCCCAGGGGAATTGTTGATTTAGATAATGTTGATTTAATGGACCAGTGGTCTGATTGAAAAAGATGTCTTTAACCCATTTTCTGAATGTCTTCGAATATTCTGTCCACCCAGAGTGGTGAGCATACACTTGGTTTTAATACCATTCCTCTTATAGCTGCTTTGGGTTTTACAGCAGATGCCCATGTGTTGAATTCTATTCCCATCTGAAAATCAGCACTGGAGCGGCTATTGAGATGAACAGCCAAGGGTGGTTTTGTACTCCTACAGCAACTCCTATTTATGGACAACAGCACTAGGAATTCCTGAACCTGTATGACCAGCATCTTTAGTGGCTTGGGTGGTTCTAGAAGCTGTAATCCAAAGAGGCAACTTTTCTGGACTATTTTGCAGCCACGATGCTTGAATGCCTCCTTTCAGGAGCTTTTTTGATGTAATCACGAAAAGATGACTCACCCAGTTTCATTCTCCCCGTCTTCCTTTTCCTTGCAGACTTTCCTGAACTACACCATTGCTGGCTCCAGCTTCATTTTTGGCGACAAATTGATCCATGAAGCATTTGCCTTTCAGGTGATCTTTAAGAGTATTTTATTCATGTAAGGAGATTATTAACGATTGCCACCAATTTGTAAAGGGACCAAGAACGACTAACACCAATTTGTAAGATGCAGCCACCAAAGACTCAGAGAGGAGGCCTTTTACTTTTTTCTTTCTTCTTCTTCACCTTAGATGATAGCGTAACATAGTTTATAATATATGCGATAGAGGCTTAAATGTTGGAGGAACAATAACAAGTTTATTCAAGCACAGAGCTTAGTTGTTACAATTCTCACTTAGAGGCACTTTCATTAACAGTTACAATATTAGAATAAGATGAGTCAAACTCCCTAAAGTGTCGCTTCTTTAACTTAAAGTAGACAGAAATTCATTCTCTGCCACTTTTAAATTACAGTCACCCCTGTGATATTCAATTACAGTTTCTCTGTTCCTTACAAGGACACAGACTACATAAAATAAGTCATCAAACTTATTTTAATCCAACTCAAAATGAACACTTGAGTCTCCCTTGATCCCCTCAACCTAGGATCAATCTTCACTGTGCCTCATCGAGCACAGACTGAAACCTTTTTTTAAAATTCTGCACTTCTTCTACAAAACAGCAGTTGGCTCTGCCTACTTCTCCATGGCAACCAGCCTCTGAGTGCAGAGAAGCAATAACTGCAATACTCACCCTTTTAAAACACAAACACACAATTAACCATAACATCTGTAAACCAAAAATTCATACTTCATTACAGTGCAAACATACACTCAGCTGCCTTTCACTGGTCTCATCTTCCTCTTGGTTGGTTACCTTAGGCAAGGAATACTCAGAAGTGGGTCTTTTTGGGTCGGGGAAGTTGGGCAAGTATGAAATGATGGTACTATAGGGGAAGAGGCATGGACATTTGTGGAAGCCTCAAGCCCAAGACCTGCAGTTGCATGTTCTGTGAGTTCTTGGATGACACTTGCTAAAGGCTAACGTGTTCCATGTTGTTCTGTGTCCAGACACTGCCCATCGTTGTCTTCTTCAGCTGTGTGATGTCCATTCTCTACTATTTGAGGGTCATGCAGTTCATTATTCTGAAGGTAATGCAATGGATTAAGCCCTAGGCATTCACCAGGTGGCTTGTTGCCCTCAAGCTGGCCCTAGTTCTTAGGAGAAATAAGAGGTGTCCCAACATGTGAGTCTTCCATTTGGCTATTCTCTCCTTTGCGCAAGAGAAGGTTTTGACAAAAATATAAGGTTCACTATTGCCCGCAGTTTCATGTGTTCGCATGAAGTCCCAGACTAGATCCCCTATGGGTATGGGGTCATACTATATCATTAGACACACACATTAGACACGCATCCCTCCCAGCTCTCTACACACCAATTCATAAAGGTGAATATGGTCCTTCAAAGAAGGTCATAACCAACACTTTTGAGTTATAGCCGGAAATGGACTGGCAATCAGTGGAGTTATTGCAATTTAAGCCATCACAACTTGAGAGGGGACTCTGAGTGATAACTGTAATACCCTATATACTCGAGTATAAGCCGACCCGAATATAAGCCGAGGTACCTAATTTTACCACAAAAACTGGGAAAACTTATTGACTCGAGTATAAAACAAGGGTGGGAAATGCAGCAGCTACGAGTCCAATTCAAAAATAAAAATAGATATTAATAAAATTGCCAGGGCCCCTGGTGGCACAGTGTGTTAAAGCACTGAGCTGCTGAACTTGCAGACCAAAAGGTCCCAGGTTCAAATCTGGGGAGCGGAATGAGCACACACTGTTAGCTCCAGCTCCTGCCAACCTAGCAGTTTGAAAACATGCAAATTGTGAGTAGATCAATAGGTACCGCTCCGGCGGGAAGGTAATGGTGCTCCATGCAGTCATGCCGGCCACATGACCTTGGAGGTATCTATGGATAACGCCGGCTCTTCGGCTTAGAAATGGAGATGAGCACCAACCCCCAGAGTCGGTCACAACTGGACTTAACGTCAGGGGAAACCTTTACCTTTACCTTTTTATTAATAAAATTGCATTATTTGAGGCATCAGTAGGTTAAATGTTTTTGAATATTTCTATAAAACTGTAATTTAAGACAATTATAAGACTTTAATAAGATAAGACTGTCCAACTCTGAATACCTATATACTCAAGTATAAGCCAACCTGAATAAAAGCCAGCCCGGACCCTCACCCATGTATAAGCCGAGGGGAGCTTTTTCAGCCCTGAAAAAGGGCTGAAAAACTAGGCTTATACTCGAGTATATATAATTCCTTTTTACAAATAATTTTCCCATCTCTGCTGCAACTGACCATCTCTGATTCATTCTTACAGATGTCCTGGCTCTTGCAACTCACCATGGGCACAGCAGCCACAGAAACCCTGAGTGTGGTGGGCAACGTATTTGTTGGGATGGTAAGCTGGCATGATAAAATGGTTGTTATTTTTGACTACAGTTTCCCAAATCCTTCAGCCAACATGGCTGAAAGATATAACTGTAGTCCCTGCTTGAGTGCTTTATTCTTGGGCTATGCATTGGTTTGTGTGTGCCAGGAATACTAAATCATTCTATGTAAGGAATGGAAACATGGTCTTTTATAGTTGCTGATTTTGTCAAAGTTCTGGTATTTCAGCTACATTATTGTGGTCTTATCTGGTACAGGAGTAGGTCCATAGAGCTACTGTACTGGACCCCGCTCTTCCCCTTTCCTCTCTGCCCAATTGTTTGAGCCTTTCTTTTGCTTTCAGACAGAATCTCCACTCCTCATTCGCCCATACCTGAAAGATATGACGAAATCAGAAGTTCACGCTGTGATGACAGGAGGCTTTGCCACTATTGCCGGCAGTGTGATGGGAGCGTACATATCATTTGGGGTGAGTACTAGAAAAACTATACTCTTTTATACATTTGCAGACCCTGCAGTGTAATTCTATGGTCAACTTCTAACAGTTGTCCATTCAATTACTCTGGAGGACTAGAGATTCCTGTTCTCTCAATTTTAAAAAAGCAGTTTTTTGCTCACATTTTTGCACGTTCACAAGGGTTCTGCATCCGTAACTCCACTGAATGTAAGGGACTGATTGAATTCGTTGTGTTCTTCGACTGTAGATTGACCCCTCCTCCTTGATTGCTGCTTCCGTGATGGCAGCCCCATGTGCTTTAGCAATGGCTAAACTCGTCTATCCAGAAGTGGAAAAGTCCAAGTTCCAGAGCCGGGAGGGTGTGAAAATTGCTGCTGGGTAAGTGCTATTGAAAACACTAAGACTCAGACCCCATTGAGAGCAGAATTTGCCCTACCATTCATTAGGTAAAGCAAGACATCTGCTGGTAAAAAGTATAGGGAAGCAATGAAGTCCAAAACCTCTGCAAGAATAACATTTGGGAAATACTGCCTTAGTTTATAAATCAAACATGTAGAACAAATACGTTTTCACTTTCAAAATAATTCTCCTTTTAAAAATTATATCGACAAAAAGTCTTTCAGTATTCTCTTTCTTTTATATGTTGCCACAGGGAAGAGAAGAATGTTCTGGAAGCTGCTGGAAACGGAGCCTCAGTCTCGGTGGGGCTGGTTGCAAATATCGCAGCCAACCTCATTGCCTTCCTGGCAGTGCTGGAGTTTGTCAATGCCACCCTGTCTTGGCTGGGGAACATGGTCAACCTGCCAGAACTCTCCTTCCAGGTATCCCGCATAAGGCCACCACCCGCATTGAGAAAACATTGAGATCCTTATCATGCTGTACTGTTATATTCCATTTTAACTGGTATAGGATTTGTGGTTTAGTAAGGACCCTGGTGGCACAGTGTGTTAAAGCGCTGAGCTGCTGAACTTGCAGACCGAAAGGTCCCAGGTTCAAATCCCGGGAGCAGAATGAGCGCCCACTGTTAGCCCCAGCTCCTGCCAACCTAGCAGTTTGAAAACATGCACAATGTGAGTAGATCAATAGGTACCGCTCCGGCGGGAAGGTAACGCCGCTCCATGCAGTCATGTCTATAGACAATGCCGGCTCTTCGGCTTAGAAATGAAGATGAGCACCAACCCCCAGAGTCGATCATGACTGGACTTAACGTCAGGGGAAACCTTTACCTTTACCTTAAGGACCCAGAACTCTCTGACTGACAATTTGAAAAAATGGGAATCAAAAGAGATAAGAGTTGGTGTGGAGGAAGTTAGTGGTGATTATGATTCTGGATGCCATTGAGTTAGATGGGGAAATTGGCAGCAGTCACAGAGTGGTTACAGACTTGCCCTTTGAGGTTATTAACCACCTGTTCTTCTTGCTTGCAGCTGATCTGCTCCTATGTCCTGGTTCCATTAGCCTTCTTGTTAGGAGCAAGCTGGGAGGATGCACCCCTGGTTGCGGAGATGCTGGGAACAAAGATCTTCTTAAATGAGTTTGTCGCCTATCAGCAACTTTCGACCTACAAGCAGAAGCGACTAGATGGGCTGCCAGAATGGGATGGGAATCACAAGCAATGGATTTCGGCAAGTCTTGCCTGATCAATGGATTGGTGGTGTGATCCTGAATCAGTTATGAGTTGTAGCTATGGTGACCTTCTATGCTATGGTAGAGTAGAAACAGCCACGATCCCCACCCCCGCTGCTTCTCAGATCCAGTATGAAAATGCATTTCACATTTGCTTGACATTGGCTGTTGCCCAGCTCTAGACTGTATCACCCTTTGTCACCTCTTCCATCACCAGGTTGCATAATAGGAAGGGAATTTCTGGTGTTCATTTTCCAGAAACCCCATTCTGTGTGGCCAATGGCAAGGGATTGTGGAGACTGAAGTTTGAAACCCTGTATGGCCAAAAATATTGCCTCCCCACCACATGGTATTGTTTTCAGAACACCGGAAAGTATGTCTGAGGAATGGTTATATTCCCAAAAGTTCTTAGATCATTTCATTCCACCCAGATAATATACTTGAGGTTTGTAAAATCCACTTTTGCAGAGATAACAAATATTCCCCACACATTTTTCTTGAATCTAGTTTTTATGAGCTGGTCATTGACTGTAATAAAGTGAACTTGAACTTGAATCCAGTTTATAGTAAAACTAGCATAACATTTATTCAAGAAGGTCTAGAAGTAATATAGATTGGCCGACACTTCAGAGAAACTAAAAGCAACTGTACAGGCACAAACAATAATAAGAAAGCAATTTCCAGTAGACTAGCGCTTAAATTTCTACCTTCAGTTCACAAGGGTCATCTCTAAGTCTCAGGGTTTGGGTGTGCATCTTAAAACTGATTCCATCCTAACATAAATCATACACCTTCCAGAGTCCTTCTGCTCAGCAGCGGAAAGATTTGCAACATGTAGCATAACTTTTCCAAGCTCTTTCTTGACACCCCTCTCTTACTCAAACTTCCCTGCTGTGTACATTGGGAAGAGAGGCAGCAGAGGGAGGGAAGGAGGAAGAAGAGAAAGAGTGATTAGTTGTTATTGGAATGGGTGGAGATTATTCTCTGCTGTTATCATTGCCCTAATTGCCTTGTTTCTCTTCCTCTCCAGGTCAGAGCCGAAACCATCACAACCTTTGCTCTGTGTGGATTTGCCAATCTGAGTTCCATCGGGATTATGCTGGGTGGCTTGGGTGAGTTGGCACACCAGCGAGAGAATCAGGCAAGCCTTGAGGCTAGGAGGAAGCATAAGCTCAGGGGAAATACCTTTGTGCCATGCAAAGTGGAAAGTGGTTTCCTTCCTGGTACAGAATTAAGCAAGTCTGGCCCTACCACTCAACAGGCCGTGGCAACTACAAAAAATATTAGGAGCAATAGTGGCAACTGCCCAGGCCTTTTGCTACACTTGAAAGGCAGGAATGATAACCCTCAAAACTGTGATGGAAGACTCCGAAGCCATCTCCCGTGTTGAGCAAAGATCCAGCTGCCTCTCTAGTCAACTTCTGTACATGCAGTGGAGGGGACGCCAAATTGCCCTTCGCTCCAGGCAGCACAATGTCATAAAATGGCCTTGTATCTATGTCCTGTGCTGCCTATGGTCCCATACTGACTTACTGTATATACTCGAGTATAAGCCTAGTTTTTCAGCCCTCTTTTTAAGACTGAAAAAGCCCTCTCTTGGCTTATACTCGGGTGAGGGTCCTGGTTGTCTTATATTTGGGTCAGCTTATGCTCGAGAATATATGGTACATTTATTATTTTTCTCTAGTATTATTGGGTTTATTACATTTATTATTTTTCTCTATTATTGTTGCTACTATTACATTTATTTTACTCTATTTTTATTATTTTTATTAATACATTTATTATTTCACTCTGATATTATTATTATTATTATTGCATTTATTATTTTACTCTATTATTACTTGTATTACTTTCCTGTATTTACAGTAGAGTCTCACTTATCCAACACTTGTTTATCCAATGTTCTGGATTATCCAACGCATTTTTGTAGTCAATGTTTTCAATACATCATGATATTTTGGTGCTAAATTCGTAAATACAGTAATTACTACATAGCATTACTGCTTATTGAACTACTTTTTCTGTCAAATTTGTTGTATAACATGATGTTTTGGTGCTTAATTTGTAAAATCATAACCTAATTTGATGTTTAATAGGCTTTTTCTTAATGCCTCCTTATTATCCAACATATTTGCTTATCCAACATTCTGCCCGCCCGTTTGTGTTGGATAAGTGAGACTCTACTGTATTACATTTATTATTTTTCTCTATTATTGTTGCTACTATTACATTTATTTTACTCTATTTTTATTATTAATAATACATTTATTATTTCACTCTGATCTTATTATTATTATTCCATTTATTATTTTACTCTATTATTACATGTATTATTTCCCTGTATTTATTATTATTATTATTACATGTATTATTTTACTCTATTATTATTAAAAGGACACATAAGCACATTTACATTGAAGAAGATGAGAATCATGATTGGATCAGAGTTGGACAGTCTTATCTTAAATTTGAGCTTTATGTAAATATTCAAAAACATTTAACCTACTGATGCCTCAATTAATGTCATTTTTTTGGTATCTATTTTTATTTCTGAAATTTACCACCCTCAGCTTATACTGGAGTCAATGTTTTCCCAGTTTTTTTGTGGTAAAATTGGGTGCCTTAGCTTATATTTGGGTCGGCTTATACTCGAGTATATACGGTACATTTAATATTTTTTTCTATTATTATTGGTATTATTACATTTATTATTTTTCTCTATTATTGTTGCTACTATTACATTTATTTTACTCTATTTTTATTATTATTATTAATACATTTATTATTTCACTCTGATCATATTATTATTATTGCATTTATTATTTTACTCTATTTATTATTACTTGTATACTTGTATTATTACTTGATTCCCTCACTATACAGCTCAGAAGTTATTTTTGTGCCAAAGCTCCTTTTCCAAGTTCTACTTATCCGTGACTAGGGTGATTGAAAGCATCTGGAAAGATAAGCCTGACAGAAGTCCAGAAGGAAATCTACCCCTAGCCCTGCTCATCCATCTCTATCCTTCTTTTTTATTCTAAGCATCTATGGTACCAGAGCGCAAAAGTGAATTTTCCAGCATTGTCCTTCGGGCTTTGTTTACTGGGGCCTGCGTCTCCCTACTCAATGCATGCCTTGCAGGTACAGTATGGATATTTTCTATGGAACTGGGGGAGGGCAAAGGTTGGAAAGGTTCATGGAAGGACATCTCAAGTTTAGTAACAGGAGCAACAGCAGGACCTGGGTGGTCCAACCAAGGAGCAAACTGCAAATTGGAATTGGAACCTGGATTTGCCCAGCCCAACCTTCTAGTCACAGGCATTGGGGAAATAAGAATTGCTCCATGCCGCAAACAAGTGTTTCCTAAATAGAGGCTTTCATCCTTCTGTATAGGGTCTTCCTGGAAATATGTTAACAGGCAAACCTGCTAAACTTTGAGGAGAGGATGCACAAGCATGTACACACAGGTTAGGGGCCGCTGGTGGCACAGTGTGTTAAAGCGCTGAGCTGCTGAACTTGCGGACCAAAAGGTGCCAGGTTCAAATCCCGGGAGCGAAATGAGCGCCCGCTGTTAACCCCAGCTCCTGCCAACCTAGCAGTTCGAAAACATGCCAATGTGAGTAGATCAATAGGTACTGCTCCGGCAGGAAGGTAACGGCACTCAAGGCAGTCATGCTGACTACATGACCTGGAGATGTCTATGGACAACGCCAGCTCTTCGGCTTAGAAATGAAGATGAGCACCAAACCCCAGAGTCGGCCACGACTGGACTTAACGTCAGGGGAAACCTTTACCTTTACCTCACCTTTTACATGTTAGCAAAATTAGCAAAGTCGTTTTCTGGGAAATCAGAGAATCTTAGACATGGAAGGTGATGCAAGGGCCATTTAGTCTAATTTGTTCTCATGCAGGAACACACAGCATGCTGCACAGATAACAAAGCTCTTCTGGAGGCCAACAGGCAGTTATTTTATGCAGCAGCGGCAGCATGGCCCACAAGCCTAAGTCCAGGTCCCAAAAAGAAACACAAATCCCTTGTCTTGGGTAACAATCCTCTACCCTGCCAGCCAGATGGGAGAACTACAAAATGATTCCCAGATTCCCACAGCTGGCATGACCAGTCTAGTCAAGAGATTTGGACTCGTCCAAATTAGAGACCTTCCAAGCTCTGGGTGTGAGCCTCTTTTGCAGTCTCTGTAACTTTTCTCAGGCATCCTCTACGTACCCAGAGGAGAAGTCATCGATTGTCTAGACCTCTTCAGCAGAATTGAATTCAACTCTACAAACTATTCCGTTTATGTTTGCTGCACAGACTTGTTTACCAGGTGAGCAAGTGGTCTTACTGAGCTCTTGGCTGTGTTGATATGGGCAAAGGGTACAATGCTATCAGAGGGAGTGTGAGGGCCAGATGGGAGTAGAAGACTGATTGGTTTATTACATTTGATGCTGTGACTGTGTATGCTGAAAAGAAATATCTAGAGGTGATGCTCCTGAACTTCTATCCAGTATCAACTGTTGGTTTTCATACCAGTGGAATGGTAACTCTACTTCAGGTTACCTCCTTTAAAGTTTGGACTAAAACCCGCAGCATGTTCACATTACTGTCATGGGAAACATCTCAGGTACCTCTTGACTGGCATAAAACCACCATGACTGGATACATCAGGTGAATCTTTAAAAAAAATAGATCAAATTCAATGGTTTATTTAAAACATCTAACTAGCCCTCAGAAAGCATGAGTTTCAAGTACAGTAGAGTCTCACTTATCCAACATAAACGGGCCGGCAGAAGCTTGGATAAGTGAGTATCTTGGATAATGAGGGATTAAGGAAAAGCTTATTAAACATCAAATTAGGTTATGATTTTACAAATTAAGCACCAAAACTTCATGTTATACAACAAATTTGACAGAAAAAGTAGTTCAATATGCAGTAATGTTATGTTGTAATTACTGTATTTACGAATTTAGCACCAAAATATCATGATATATTGAAAACATTGACGACAAAAATGGCTTGGATTACCCAGAGGCTTGGATAAGTGAGGCTTGGATAAGTGAGACTCTACTGTAGCTTAAAATTATGCAATTGTGGTACAGTAGAGTCTCACTTATCCAACACTTGCTTATCCAACATTCTGGATTATCCAATGCATTTTTGTAGTCAATGTTTTCAATATATCATGATATTTTGGTGCTAAATTCGTAAATACAGTAATTACTACATAACATTACTGCGTACTGAACTACTTTTTCTGTCAAATTTGTTGTATAACATGATGTTTTGGTGCTTAATTTGTAAAATCATAACCTAATTTGATGTTTAATAGGCTTTTCCTTAATCCCTCCTTATTATCCAACATATTACCTTATCCAACAGTCTGCCGGCCTGTTTATGTTGGATAAGTGAGACTCTACTTTATTTCCTTTTGGAAGGCAATGGGGATGCAAGCACGTTTCATGTCAAAGGCATTGCAATGAATGAGACTAATGTTGGTATAACAAATTTACTTTCAAATGTTATTTTAAAGGGCAATTTTAGAAACATTTTAACACATTTGTCAGTCTTATGCCATTCTCTTATTAGTCCTAATTGTATTTTTTACCCCCCCCCCCCCCCAGCAACAATCAATAGAAAAAGAACAAGCGGTGTGACAATACATGAGATGACGTAACAGAAGCTATATAAATTATAAACAAGTCTGGATTTTTGCTATAAATTGAGACTGACTTAAATGGGGGAGCCAATTTCATGGGGAATCATGGGAAACTAGGGAGATGGGTTCCAACAGAAAGCAAGTAGGCATGATGCTAGCAATTTGAAGAGGTTTCAAAGCGTAAAACTTCACAAAACCTTATTCAACTGTGCATGTTCACATGGGTGGGATTTTCATTATTTCTGGATAAATGCTGCAAATTTGAAATGTCAAAAATTGGGGAAACGCAAATCGTAGCTCACCTGTGCTAAACTTCGCTGTACTGTAGTTTTTAGCTTCTCTGAAATTCTTCCTTGTAGAAATGAGAAAGGACACCAGATGGCACTAACGTTCCTCAAAATAACTTTTATGTTTGCTCCGGAATCTACCAAGAGGTAGAAAGTTTCTGGAGAAAGTTATTATTTGCACTGCAGCACCCATATGACTGGGAGAATCTGGGAACTGTAGCCTAAAAATGTTTCATAGGGATAGTAAACAAAATCACCCATGCTTAGCAGTTTGCATCCTGAAAAGGACCATGAGTTACATCTTTGAGACTGTTTGTGAATGAATAGAAATGCCAAGAATACGAATATCCTTTGTTGAGGCAAAAAGTAGCATGTCGTTGACAGGAATATGCAGCATTGGTGTCTGGAGACAATGGAGTTTGCTGCCATCACCTTCTTGTATTTTCCTCTTTCACAGCACTTTCACAGCAACCAATGGATCACTTTCTTTCTCTGGTGTTTGGGAAAGTGTGGATTTCAGTACATCATTAACTTATTTCCAGAACTGCTGCGGACACTACAATGTCACAGCCTGCGCTTAACAAACTGTTATTGTCACGGAAGGAATAACTGCTGTGCAAGAAGCTGCCTCACTTGAATGATGGAGATTCTACCAAGCTGCCTTTATAGTGTAATGTGGATTCAACTGGGACAAAATCTCATCTTCAGCATTAATAGCAAAGAGCAACAGCATGTTTCCAAGAGTTCAAGAAATCTTATATACATACAGCAAGCAAATCTCTTCTAACTGGAACCATCAAAGCAACTGTTGTGGTTCACTTACCTTGTTTTTGGGATACAAAAAATCCAGATGGGTAGCCACAGTTTTCTGGTGATAAGTTGATAGGGACCTCCTTTGTTTACAAATGAGCCCTAAATTCCTTTTCACTCTTGAATCAACCAGAAGGAAGTGCTTATTGTTATGTCTTCAGTTTCTTTATTCATGTTTGCCTTTCCATATTGAATGTCACCATGTTCCTCATCTAATCTTGTTCCAGCTCTAGACACGATTGCCAACTGATCAAGATTTTGGGATTTACAGAGTTATGGAAGTTGAGGTCACAAGCATCTGGGTGAACTAGTAGTGGCCACAATGCTTTAACCCTCCATGAGGCTCAATTGTCCCAGCCTTGGCATTTTTGATAGCCTAGAGCAGTGATAGCAAACCTTTTAGAGACCGAGGACCCAAACTGGGGAGGGGAGGAGGTGTGGATGAGCGGAGGGTGGGATGGTAAACGGGTGGGTGAGCAAGCAGAAGGCGAGCGACAGTGCACATAGCAGGAGAGAGGGTGCTGTGTGCCCCTTCTGGCACATGTGCCATAGATTCACCACCACTGCCCTAGAGGTACAGTTGCAAGTGGACTCTATACCAGCCTCCTCAAATCTAACTACATCATGAAAACTGAGAGGTGGGTGGAAATGTTAGTCATTATTTTTCTTCTTGATGTGCCAGTGAGTGAATATTGGTGGAAAAGACAAAGAGTTGAGCGTCTGAGTCCAAAACAGAGTGCTATGTGCTTGTCAGTCCAGTTGTCTGGCCTTCGACATTATTCCAATGAGAAGCAACAGGGCTTCAAAATACAAACATCTACTGCACACAAAGCAGGTGCAGTAAAGCCACATGGGCGCACAGGAAGACTGCCGCATATGCTAGTATTGCTGGCATGCGAACACCCGCTCCAAGGCAGCATGGATCAGACAAGAGACAAATATGGCTGCCTTCTCACAGTCTTTTCTTTTCCTCCCACCTCCCAGTATCCTATTCCCAAGTTCCCCAGAGAGCAGTGTGCCGGCAGGGTCAGCACAGCCCTTCCCTCCCTCAAACACCACACAACAGACCTCACACATTGGAAGGAGGACCCCGGAGAGGGGACATGAGCAGGGCAGCAAAATCCCCTCCCCACGCAATACACATGGTCTACATGAAGACTCCCCATGGCTATTATTGCAGCTGGCTGCCCTTGGCACTGTCCTCTCCTCCTCTGAGTGGCCTCACTGCTGACTGTGGCTCCGATGCTGCATTGTCAGAGCTTTTACGGGCACTCCTGGGGCTCACAGAGCCTTTCCTGGAAGCCTGGGGGCTGGCCAGGCTCTTCTTTGGGAACTGTGGGCTGGACTGGCCCTTCTTTGGGAGCTGCGGGCTGGACTGGGCGGAGGAGGCCTTCCTGGCCATGTTGGGGCTCCGAGAGCCCTTCCCTTTAGGCGGTGGCTGAGGTACTTCAAGGCGCTTGAGGGACAGGAGCTCGCAATAGCGGTTGCACTGATGAGAAGCAACAAAATGGTCAAGCAGGTTGGGACTACAGCTCTCCTTCAGGCCTTGGTATCTGAAAACAGGGAAATGGTTAGGCATCAGGACAAGCTATCTTCTGAGAAGTGTCTGCCTATGATGTGCATATATCATGTCAACCGTTTGCATCTATATAGCAGCATATATACTTCTCCAACATCTTTCATTCTCCACCAGCTACGAAAAGGCCTTAGGAGTAGGATAGGAAGCCTTTGGTCCTTGTGGAGAATGAAGCCTAAAGAGGACCTATGCTCACATTTGACACTAACATATACAGTAGAGTCTCACTTATCCAAGCTAAACGGGCTGGCAGATGCTTGGAAAAGTGAATATCTTGGATTATGAGGAGGGATTAAGGAAAAGCCCATTAAACATCAAATTAGGTTATGATTTTACAAGTTAAGCACCAAAACATGTTATACAACAAATTTGACAGAAAAAGTAGTTCAGTATGCAGTAATGTTATGTTGTAATTACTGTATTTACGAATTTAGCACCAAAATATATATTGAAAACATTGACGACAAAAATGGCTTGGATAAGCAAAGCTTGGATAAGTGAGACTCTGCTGTTATAAGAATCCCCTAAAACATTACTTACGGCCAATGGGTCACTTACCCCTTTGTTTTGGTAGCAATCTTCACGTTGGTGACCTTCCATCCAACACCTACCAGGAAAGAAAAAGATTAGAAAACGAGCTACTGTATTACATTGCATAATCGTCACATTTTTTATCCTTTCGAGGGGGTGGATGAAAAAGGAGGCAGAATTATAACTGAAAGGGCGCTGCCTTTGGGGACTCTCACCTTCCAAATCGGTCACCAAGATGTTGCCGTTTGTCCACTGGTAGAGCCAGTGTTGGAAAGCGCAGCACTTCTGCCCCACTTCGGAGGGGTCGGCTGGGGCCAGGCTGCCCCCATTCCGCTCCCGTCGGCAGTAACGCTCAAACTGGCCGGGCAGATCCTCCTCCATGGTTGCATAAGGGATATTGTTGGCCGGGCGGTAAATCAAGTAAAGAGGGATGATTCTGTGTACAAATATAAAATGTTTATGTCAGTGAATGGTAGCTCAACATTTGAAGGACTATTTCAAGCAGAGAACATTTTTCCAACCTAAGAGTCCAAGACACAGCTTACTGGGGGGGGGGGGGGGGGTTGGACTACAGCTCCCACCAGCTTTTTTCTAAAACAGGACGTGTCTTGTGATCATTTACCTTTGTTAAAAAACAACCCTCTTGGAGATAAAATGGTCCATGAGAGATACAGACATGGCAATAATTCCCCTATAAAGATGTTTTTAGGCATTTGGAAGCAACCTAAAAACATTGTGGGAAGAATGCAATACTCTGGATGTTCACTTAAGCACAGTTACAAACGCTAGCCATGTGATATCACTACATTTTGGATGCCCTTGGAGTAAACAGGTAGAACTTACTCAGGCACCAGCCCAAAGTCGGGGACAGCTCGGGCTTCTGCAGCAAAGATCTTGCAGTACTCCCGACTCGAATTCTGAATCTTGCACTCCTGCAGGGCATAAAGAAACAAAACTCTTCTTGACTTTTCAGAGTCTAGCAGGTGGAGAAGAGAAGCACTTGAGTATGGCACTGTGCAGAACGATGTAGTGATTAAAACAACCAATTTTGGAGAGGGTTCAAATCCCCATTTGGCCATGAAGCTCAGTGGGTGGACCTGAAGTAAGTCACTCTCTTTTAGACTGACCTATGTCAAACAGTTGTTGGGGTGAGAAAAATGAGTAGGATGACTATGTGTCTTGTAACAAATAATTACAGGTTGGAAAAGTATGTTTTGGGCTGTAACTTCCTGGAATCTAGCTGCTGGCTAGGACACCTTGGTGGTTCTGGAGTAAATAATTTTTCTCCTTGCTTTAGATGATAATAATTCCCAAGTCAAGAGATACAGAGAGTCAGAAAAACAGTCGGAGACAAAGATCCTATTCCTCAACAGAGAGGTGTATACGTCAGAAAATGATGGTATAACGTTGATTTTACAAAAAGATTCAAAAAATTGTTTCGAACTCACTGAACTCCCTCCTCCCATGGCACCACAGGATATATTAATAAATGTTGGCTATATTAATATATTTCTTTTCTCAGAGTGGAAAATCTGCTCTGGGCATGACAACATGGTTCTAATGGTCCCTTCCAAGGACAGGCAGAAAGTAAGCTGGAGATGTCATGCAGAAAATATGAGCACATGAATCAGGCAACCACAGACAAATGCAGTCCACTCCAGTGCTCAGCAACCGAGGAGGGGTTGAGGTGAGCTGAATGTTTGGCCTAAATTTCTAGCAGAGAATCAGTGAAGATATTTGACAAGTATTAACATATAGGCATAGATGCAAAGGAAGAGAGAAAGGTGTGTTAATGCTTTTATGTTATGCCACTTAGGTCTCCTTTTGGAGAGATAAAGTGGGGTAATAATAATAATAATAATAATAATAATAATAATAATACCGAGTGACAGTCAAATTGATGAAAAACAACAGGAAAAACTCAGCCACTATCAAGACCTCAAGACTGGACTTCAAAGACTCTGGCAGAAACCAGTGCAGGTGGTCCCGGTGGTGATGGGCACACTGGGTGCCATGCCAAAAGATCTCAGCCGGCATTTGGAAATAACAGACATTGACAAAATTACAATCTGCCAACTGCAAAAGGCCACCCAACTGGGATCTGCATGCATCATCCGAAAATACATCACACAGTCCTAGACACTTGGGAAGTGTTCGACTTGTGATTTTGTGATACGAAATCCAGCATATATATCTCCTTTGTTGTGTCATACTATGTTGTTGTGTCAATAATAATAATAATAGAGAAAGGGGGTGTCAGAAAGAGAAAAATAAGGTAGCAAAAAGATAAAGTGGAAGGACTTCGAAAACTTAAATGGGGTGACACATATACTATAGTCAATATTATTTTAAATGACTGACTGCATATATTTTTAGTCTTTTCACATTATTGTTATACTGATATCAACAGTACTGAGGGGGCATGTGAAATTCAGAACTTTAGGTACAAGGTATGATACAAATATTTAAGGCTGAGCTGCTACATTGGATACATAGCTATGGTGTCATGACTGTGCTGCATCTTCCAAGTTGACCTCAAAGTCCAGGCAACTGTTTGGAGAGACAGATTTCTGTGATGCTATTGAGTGGAGCGCTGAACTCACAACTCCTTGCGGCTTGCTGGTGGGAGGAAGCTAGGTGGTATGAGGATTTTAAGGTACAGTAGAGTCTCACTTATCCAACACTCGCTTATCCAACATTCTGGATTATCCAACGCATTTTTGTAGTCAATGTTTTCAATACATCGTGATATTTTGGTGTTAAATTTGTAAATACAGTAATTACTACATAGTATTACTCCATATTGAACTACTTTTTCTGCCAAATTTGTTGTATTACCTGATGTTTTGGTGCTTAATTTGTAAAATTATAACCTAATTTGATGTTTAATAGGCTTTTCCTTAATGCCTCCTTATTATCCAATATATTCGCTTATCCAACATTCTACCGGTCCGTTTATGTTGGATAAGTGAGACTCTACTGTACGTTCGGGGGCATTTAGTGTCACTGCAATGGTGCCATAAACATAAATGCAGATATTAGTTATAATACTGTAAGCCTAAAAGATGCCAGCCCAAATAAATTAATAGAGATATCAGGAATTAAATCTAGGGTCTTTTGTTTACTAAAAGTGTGCTTCCCCTGCTCAATACATCCACGGTCCGGTGCCAATCTCCTTTGACCCACCTGGATGGTGACATCGTAGTTCCTCTCCACCAAGGTGCTCTCGCTGCGTCCGCCAAAAGCGATGAGGTTACGGATTTTGATGATGCCTGTGTGGCCAGACTCAAAGACTGGCTCAAGGCCGTAAATGGCCCGGGCCCGGCACGCCTTGCGCAGGAAGCCTTGGCCCGCCTCCAGGTCCTCCATCATGATCCGGCCAAAAAGCTTATCCCCCCAGAAACCAGAATCAGCTAAACCTTTAGCAAACACCATGGGCGTCATCTCGATTTCTTCACCGGCTAAAAGAAAGAAAGGAAAGGCATGAGGATAAGACCGATCAAGAAGTGGAGGACATGCAAGGATAGAAGCAAAAAGGAAGGGAAATGGGCTACTGGATGCTTCTCAGTTTCCGGCCCATCTGATATTTTTGAGTCCCAAAATCAATGATCTTTGGCCTGGGATATCAACAGTATTGAGGGAGCATGTGAGATTCAGGTGTGCAATGGGACTGTTTTACCTGGGGGGCACAGACTCACCACATCATCACCTCGGTACACTTTACCTTCTATTTCTTCTTTGAAGACAAATCCTGACAGCACTAAAAATAAAAAGAGATGCATGTATGAGTTATGAGTTTCCACTTACTTCAGAAATGGAAGAGTCATAAATGCATGCTGCCCTGTCTATACAGCCATTCCATGCTTCACATCAAACAGCCCTGATTGGAAATAGATCAGACACAAATGGATGATATCAGATTCGCTGTAGCATAAGTCCTTGAAAATTACTTATCCTTGTTGATACTTCCTCATTAATCAATCAATTTATTAATGCTCCGACCAATGGTCATATGCATTTACAGAAACAACATCAAACAAACATCTATACAAAACATTGTAAAATCCAACAGTGAAAAGTAGGATGCAAGCAGGATAAAACAGAGCATGCAAAATATACATTACTAGCTATGCCTGGCCACGCATTGCTGTGGCGAAGTATGGTGGTATGGGAAATAAAGTTTTGAGGTATTGGTGGTAGTTAAGGTAAAGGGTAAAGGTTTTCCCCTGACGGAGCTTAGCCTTCTAACTGGCAGCAATTGGATAAAAACAATTATTCCTCTCCCTCTAATTAGGACTTTATTTTTCTTTTCTTTTTGTTGTATGAACGTAGAGGCATGGATGAGGGGTTGTGCTGCCAAGTTTAGTGTTTCTGGGATGTGTAGTTTTGTTGTTTTGTCCTAGGCCGAAATTTCATTACCCTTTTATATATATAGATGAGGTGCAGAACTGCACAATTACCGGTAAAATGCCAATATATAAGATCAGTCATTTTAAAAACATAAGTAACAATCTCAACCAAGCATCTATAGAAACACTGTAAAATTCCACAGTTAAAAGCAGGATGCATTGAGTATAAAACAGAGCTTGCAAAATATAACCGGTAAAAAGCCAGTATAAAATATCAGTCATGTTAAAAACTAGATAAAAGCATCCCCGGTGCAGTCGACTGCAATGTCCGCAATCAGTCTTGCTCTGATTTTATTTGCTGCCAAGGTATGTGATTGTGGAGTTGGTATCAGATAAAAGGTAGAAGATCTTTTCTGCAACCGTGTTCGATTGTTGGTACCATAGAATAGGCCCTAAGAATTTATTTCTTGGTGCAGAGTATAGAGTGCAGGCAAACAAATAGTGGGATTTGCATAAATCTACATGCGGGTATTCATGCTACACTGATGGGATGGATGTTGGATCAAGACCATTGCCAGCTCTGCTGCATAAGCATCACTGGACGAGAGTATATCTACAGAGGACTTGAGTCTCACCTTCAGCACTCAGCAACATGTCGGTGGAGTCCGTGCCATATTCATTCTGAATGGCACACTGATAGACGCCACAGTCCTTCTGGGAGACTTGTACGATGGCCAAAGCTGCCTGACCTTCATCCCCTGAACTGGAAGAGAGTCACATTAATGTAAGAAGAGACCTGAAGGATCACACCAAAACCCTCTCTAGTCCCATGTTCTTGGTGGTTCGAATCCGGGGAGCGGAATGAGCGTCCGCTGTTAGCCCCAGCTTCTGCCAACCTAGCAATCCGAAAACATGCAAATGAGAGTAGATGAATAGGTACCGCTCCAGCGGGAAGGTAACAGCGCTCCATGCAGTCATATCAGCCACATGATCTTGGAGGTGTCTACGGACAACGCCGGCTCTTTGGCTTAGAAATGGAGATGAGCACCCACCCCCAGAGTTGGACACGACTGGACCATGTCAGGGGAAAACCTTTACCTTTACTATACTGATTCAGAATTTGGAAAAGTTATTTCTTGGGCTACACTTAGAATTCCAAAGTTGACAAGATTATGTGAAAAAGGGAAGACTCTAAAAATGAAACCCATCAACCACTTCTGATTCTTGTTTGCCCCTAAAGAGTTTTTTCTCCAGTCTATTACGTCTTCTCTGAAAGTTAAGTACATTTATATGGATAATTGCATAGCCAACGGCCCACTCACTTGCTGAAGGCTTTATGTTAATGAGCCAGTTAAGTTACATCTCCGTGTTCTTTCACAAAAACAGCTGATAGCCAATTCTCTCAATTTCGCACATCTCGTTGGTCCCCCTGACAAAACAGCCCTTTGATGCAGTTTCTATGTTTCTGTTTCCTCTTGATAAGTGGTTACAGGCTGGATCTGTTCTCTTGATAACAGCCTGGCTCTGTGAGCTTAGACTATGACAAGTTTCTTTCATGGCTAGGAATAATTCACAAAGCCAGGGCTGGCTGGGCAATCTGGGAGCTGACATTCAAAAAAAGGCATATTCCAACTGTGTCAGATATTGGAGAGTATATACTACATTTGTGTCTATGTGTCTAATGCCTATCCATCTTCATTAGCATCATGCTCCTAGTCCACTAATGGTGCATCTACACTATAGAATGAATGCAGTTTGACACCACTTTAAATGCCATGGCTCAATTCTATGGACTCCTGATGTTGACTGGGCTCGTCCCAATGTAAGCCACTCCAAGTTCCCTTTGGGAGATGGAGGCGGGATACAAAAATAGAATTGTTGTTAATATTATTATTAATATTAATATTAATATTATTATAGTCTGACAGCAAACAAGATAGATATGCTGGATTTCGTATCACAAAATCACAAGTCGAACACTTCCCAAGCGTTTAGTACTCTGTGATGTATTTTCAGACAATGCGCGCAGATCCCAGTCGGGTGGCCTTTTGCAGTTGGCAGATCATAATTTTGTCAATATCTATTGTTTCCAAATGCCGGCTGAGATCTTTTGGTACAGCACCCAGTGTGCCGATCACCACCGGGACCACCTGTACTGGTTTCTGCCAGAGTCTTTGAAGTTCGATCTTGAGGTCCTGATAGCGGCTGAGTTTTTCCTCAATCTGACTGTCACCTGGAATGGCGACATCAATAATCCAAACTTTTTTCTTTTCTTTTCTATTATTATTATTATTATCATTATTATTATTATATCATCCTGGGAGTTGCACTTTGGTAGAGAAGGCTAAAGAACATGTAAAACTACAGTTCCCAGGTTTCCATAACATTGAGCCATGATAGTTAAAGTAGTGTTGAACTGCATTAAATCCACAATGTAGATGCCCCCAAGAGAGTTGCAATCCATAACATCTCAAGAGCTAAAATTTCCAACAATTTCGACTGATAGCAAGCTATGTTTTTTGGAAGCTTCAGTGGAAATGTTTTGTGTGTTTTTAATGGCAAGAGATAATAATTCCTGCAAACCTTTCAACAGTCATGGAGAAAGAGAAAAGATTTACTTTACGGTGGCAAAGAGACTCAGATGATATCCTCATCTCAGATTAACCTTTTTCTCAGATGTATTTCCATATTGCTTTCATTTGCTCTGCAACCTTGCCAGCCTTTAATCTTTGCTTTGCATCTGCTAAGAGTCAAGGACACTTTACAAATGGGAGTCCTACAATCAAGGCCAATGGCATCCAAGTACCGGAAGGATTCAGAATGTCAGATTTTGAGTAAGGAGAAGAAAGGTGCCTGCAAATCAGGGGTAAGTGGCCCACGGGTCATTGTCTTACAATCCCTGAAGCTCACCGTCAAGCCCAAAAACCACCAACCACCCAACAAACAAACTTTTCAGTGTGATTTTCAAACAATTGATCCCCAAAGCATGGGTCAGAAGAGGAGCTTGTCCACAACTAACCTCCTTTTGACTTCTGCCACTGGGATATCATCCCTAAACCATGTCAGCTTTGAATCGCTCAAAATATTGAAGAACTGGCACCAAAGCTTCAGGTTCCCAGAAGCATCTGAGAACTGCTCCGCTCGGATCTTGCGGATCACTTGTGGGGCTGCAGAAAGATGGTAGTCAGTGGAGAAAGAGAGATCAATACCCACCCCTGTGATTTTTTTAAAAATACCCATTGAAAAGCTAGATCAGCCCCCTTCCTTTCACCTTCAAAATGTCATAAAGAACCCCTTTAGAAAATCAAATCAAATCTTTGTTTGTAATAGAACCACTGTTGCTTTTAAAAGCCAGTGGGGAGAGATGGAAAATGATAAAGGAGTTCCCAGTAGCACAGCGTGTTAAAGTGCTGAGCTGCTGAACTATCAGACCGAAAGGTTGCAGGTTCAAATCCGGGGAGCGAAGTGAGCGCCCACTGTTACCCCCAGCTTCTGCCAACCTAGTTTGAAAACATGCAAATGTGAGTAGATCAATAGGTACTGCTCCAACGGGAAGGTAACGGCGCTCCATACAGTCATGCCAGCCACATGACTTGGAGGTGTCTATGGATAACACCGGCTCTTCAGCTTAGAAATGGAGATGAGCACCAACTCCCAGAATCAGACACGACTGGACTTAATGTCAGGGGAAAATCTTCAACTTTACCTTAAAGGAAGCTATTTGCTTCAACATCAATGGAATATGGGATCTACTCTGTGTTTTAATCCAAGCTTGAAAGGAACTTTCAAAGCAGTGTTCAGCACCTTAGATTTATACTTCAAAATTCTAAGTACAATCAAGGATGTATTCAGCGGAGTGTGCAGATCAAAAGACAACTTGGCAAGGTGGCACTACCTGGAGGAATCCTCCACCTTGTGTGAATGTGGAGCAGAACAAACAACTCCGCATATGTATGCTTGCCCACAATGTCCTGCCTCATGCACGGAGGAGGAGTTGTTTAAAGCCATGGACAATGCGGTCGCTGTTGCCCGCTTTTGGTCTAAAACTATTTAGCTGCTTGTGATTTCCTTTATTTCATCACTTTTTAAATTTATTTACGAGGGCTATCCACAAAGTAGGTTACGTTTTGGATTTTAAAAAGGAGAAAGTATAGGAGAAATCATTTACCATATGCAGCTGAAAGGCACATTCCAATACTACAATCTCACGTAATCCCCACTGAAATCTAGGCACGTTTCAAATGAGTTTGAAAAGGTCTGCCCCAGTAAATTTGCCGCCTCTCTCCTCCGTTTCCAACAATGGGGGTGTGGCTGGCAGCGCAGCGTTTTGGCTACGCTGCAGGAAGGGAGAAGGGGGAAGAGCTGAGGACACAAGCAGGGAATTTACTGGAGCAGTACTTTTCAAACTCATTTATCTATATGAAACGTGCCTAGATTTCAATGGGGATTACATGAGATTGTAGTATTGGAATGTGTCTTTCAGCTGCATATGGTAAATTATTTATCCTATACTTTGTCCTTTTTGAAATCCAAAACGTAACCTACTTTGTGGATAGCCCTCGTATAATGCAATGCTTTTGACACAAAATAATAATAATAACTTCCCCATTGATATGGAAGCCACTTGCAGTTAGAAGGTGTGGAAGTGGGCCCGCCAATCTCCTAGAAGAACTTTAAAAACCTTCCTCACCCCTTCTCAGGACAGAGATTCTTCCTCACCTTTAAATCGATCATTAACTTTTGGGGATTCGCCGACTTGCACTTCCGCTACACTCTCTTGAAGACTTTCCGGGGCAGTTATACAACTGTCTGCCACACTCTTCTTTTCTTCATCAGGTTCCTCATAGAGTTTCGGCACCTCTAATGTTGCCATCTTCCTGGACTGGGTCGGGGAGCGCTTCTCCCTCGGAGGGGAAGCCGGGATCGGGGCTTGCAGGAGAGCGGTGCTCCTGCGGCCTTGTTGCGGTGACACCGTGGGGCTGTCCCTTTTGCCACGCGGTGTCTGGACGTCCGAAGCCAATCCCTCCATCTCTTCCGCCTGTTTGGATTTGGGGAGGAATATCTTACGACGGGCTCCAGAGGCCAGCTCCTGTGGGGTGGCACTGGGAAGGGCGACTGGTGGTTCAGTGGAAGCCTCCACGGACAAATCAGGGGAACCGGATGGTTCATTGGAGGCACTCCCCACCACGATGGATGGCACGTGGGGAAATGGTGACACCTCTGGTTCAGCAACAAGCGTATCTTTGCAAGCAAGAAGCTCGTGGTTGATCATGCCTGTAAGTCTCCTGGAAGTTTTGGGTGTCAGCTGGAGGTTCTCCGCACTTTGGAAAAGCTGGTTGTTCTCAACCCGCTCAAAGATCTTCCTCGACGTCCTGGGCGTAAGCCCTGCAATGCCCACATTTGACATGTGCTTTGGTACTGCGCTGGGCGGGCGCTTCTCCTCCACCTCCGTTGCTTCTTGTTTAATCGTGCCTTTGCTTTCATCCTTCTCTGTAGTCATCTTTAAGAGGAGAAGCAAATAATTCTTCAAGGAACTCACAAGGTTTTCATTCTGGGATTTGTCCTCTGCTTCACCTTGCTCCATCGCACTCTTGGGTTGCTGCAAGTCCTGGGTTATTGCCTCCTCTGACGAGGTTTTCTCTCTTTCTCCAGCTTGGACCTCTAACTTACTGGCAAAAGGGGAAGCCTCTTCCTCAACCTTTTCCACCTTTGGAGAAGTTAAAGTTTCTTCTTCCACCTGGAGCTCATCTGCAGTAGAGCTGTGGATTCCTTGCTCTGGGGTTTGTGGCCAAGTTTCGATTTCTCTCTTAACATCCCGCAGCAAATGGGCCACAGATTGGTTTCTTCCAGTGGAGTCTTCTTCAGCTGGAGAAGACCGAGCATCTTCTTGGGGTTCACAAGGCACCGGAGAGATATCCACTCTCCGACGTCGATGAGGCCTCTCTGGAACTGCTGGGGCTTTCAGGGAAACTTCTGGGACCAGTAATGGTCTGGCTGTCATTCCCAGCAGTTTCTCACCCTCAGGCTCCAAATCAGTTTGTAGGGCAGTCTTATTGTCCCGTAAAGGCTCAAATATTTTTTCTTCCTTTTCTGGCTTAGCTGTTTCAGTCTGAGGGACAACTCGGTTCAAGTAGTCTGTAGACCTTGCTTCAAGACTGGTTTTCTGGGCTGGTGATCTGGGACCAGCCAGCTCCTCTTTCCCATGACTTGGAGCTTGTGTATCTTGGATTTCATGACTTCCCAAACCTTCTTCTGAAGCCAAATGCTTCTTCTCATCTGGTTGCGCAATAACAAAGGAGACTGATGGAGGATTCTTGGAAAGATTGTCATTCTGCGTTGGCACAACCACACTCGATTCTCGGGGCTTCGGTCTGGGAACATCTTCCTTCTCAGACTGTTTGGTCTGTTTTTCTCTTGTTGTTAGCTCAGAGTAGCTAGAGTTTCTGTTTGTTTCTGTTCCAAGGCCCGATTCTGAATTTTGTAGATTGTAGGCAGCAGGTGAGACTGGTGTTACATCTTCTGGAGCCTAAGAAGAAATAGTATTGTTAGAGGTGCATGAAGAGCAGGCATAGGCAAAGTATTGTTCCACAGGATTGCATGCAGCTCTTGAGTTTGCTTATGCTTCCATTTGTTGGGAATCACCCTGGACTACTCAAGTCTAGATGTAGTTAGATAGATGATACAGTTAGATTGATGGAATCCTTTCCCTGTTTCCAAAGCATGCCCAGATAGGCTTTACTGTGTTTCACTCTATCCTATTTATGTCACATCCCTTACTTTGAAGTTAGTAGAAATGTGAATTTCCAGGGACACTAACTTCTCATTGGTCTTTTATGGCCCCAATAAACTGGACCATGAGGTTGGAACCATTTTGGTTCCTTCTTCTCCCTTTGTTCTTCTAGCTAACAAGAAGCATCTTGCTGTCTCTCCTGGCAAGATGTAACTACAGTAGAGTCTCACTTATCCAAGCTAAACGGGCCGATAAAAGCTTGGATAAGCAAATATCTTGGATAATAAGGAGGGATTAAGGAAAAGCTTATTAAACATCAAATTAGGTTATGATTTTACAAATTCAGCACCAAAACATCATGTTATACAACAAATTTGACAGAAAAAGTAGTTCAATACGCAGTAATGTTATGTTGTAATTACTGTATTTACGAATTTAGCACCAAAATATCATGATATACTGAAAACATTGACTACAAAAATGGCTTGGATAATCCAGAAGCTTGGATAAGTGATCCTTGGATAAGTGAAACTCTACTGTATTTAGATGTTTGTTATTTTTCCTTTCTTATTTTCTCCGTAGAAACCAGTCTAGAGTAGACTAGACAGCTCCCAAGTGTTTCTATCCGCAATGGAGTTCTTTTTACCTGAATTAATGTTTTTTGAACTTTTACTGAGACTCTGCACTCCATTGCAATCCTAAATCGACAAAGGCTTCTCTTTGCTCACCCCGTGTATTTATTTATTTATTTACAGCATTTATATTCCGTCCTTCTCACCCCGAAGGGGACTCAGGGCAGATCACATTACACATATAGGCAAACATTCAATGCCTTTTAATATAGAACAAAGACAAACAAACATAGGCTCTGAGCGGGCCTCGAACTCATGACCTCCTGGTCAGAGTGATTCATTGCAGTGATTCATTGCAGCTGCTCTCCAGCCTGCGCCACAGCCCGAGCCCATGTAACTAACTGTTGCATTTGAAAGCTTTGCTTTTGCTACTCTGCTGCATTTTGGTGGAATCTCCCCCAGAGAGGGTTAAATTGAGTCTAACCGCTCAGAGATTACCACAACACCATTAAAAATAATTCTATCCCAGCTCTCCAAACAATGTTGGTTTTGGATTATGGGAAGCACAGTCTAACACACTCTCCGGAGGAAGGGAATATATGGTCAAAATCAGATGGCTATGGCGACCGCGGGGCCTTGGATTCAACATTGCACCAGGAATAGCAGCCCTGAGCACCGACAGCTTCCCAAACAACACCAACGGGGCTGAAAGGAGCATCAAGATCAGGTGGCTGGAAGAACTGACGTCTGGAGAAGATTAAAAGAGCTATATCTGTCCAGCTTGGCTAAGCAAGGGCCGGAGGAGGAGAGGGAGGGGAGGGTCTGGACAAGTGGATATGCGACACAAAGGGAGGGACAGAAATAGAGACAATCTGTAAGGAGAAAGGAATTGAGATAACGAAGATAGTGAGGTGATGGTGGTATTTATGGATGCCTCTAAGGCACTTGTAAATGTATTGCACCCCCATAAATTTAATAGCATTTTCTTAGGCAGAGGACACTCAAGAAGAGGTGGTTTTGCTAGTCCCTTCCTCTGAAATAGAGCTCACAGCACCTAGTGTTCATTAGCAGCCTCCCATCCAAGTTCTAACCAGAGCTGTGACCCTGCTTAGCTTCCAAGATCAGATGGGATCTGTTACCTTTAATCTGATGGTGATGAAAGTTTTGCATATTTGTAATCAGTTAATGCAAGATGGCTTTGGAAAAGAATGGATAGAGGGTCAGTGCACTGCAATGCTTCTTTTTCTGGATGGCAATCCCCAGAATTTCCCAACCAGCGTGGCCCTGGCGCAAAGTACCCATATATACTCAAGTATAAGCCGACCCAAATATAAGCCAAGGCACCTAATTTTACCACAAAAAAACTGGGAAAACATTGACTCCAGTATAAGCCGAGGGTGGTAAATTTCAGAAATAAAAATCGATACCAATAAAATTACATGAATCGAGGCATCGGTAGGTTACATGTTTTTGAATATTTACATAAAGCTCAAATGTAAGATAAGACTGTCCAACTCTGATCAAATCATTATTCTCATCTTCTTCAACGTAAATGTGCTTATGTATCCTTTTAATAATACATAGAGTAAAATAATAAATGCAATAATAATAATATCAGAGTGAAATATAAATGTATTAATAATAATAAAAATAGAGTAAAATAAATGTAATAGTAGCAACAATAATAACAGAGAAAAATAATATATGTAATATATTATTACATGTAAGCCGCTCCGAGTCCCTCCGGGGAGATGGGGCGGGGTATAAAAATAATTATTATATTATTATTATAATACCAATAATAATAGAGAAAAATAATAAATGTACCATATATACCATATACACAACAACCCTGTGATTCCAGCCATGAAAGCCTTTGACAACACATTGATCTATGTTCATTCATGCCTGGAGGAGAGGGAAGAGATCACAGATGTGTCCGGCTATGTCCCTGTAGCCAGACGCGAAGTGATAACATTGTATGCTGAAATCTCTGAAGGATCCCAGTCGATGATAAAATAGCTAGACAGAATGAGTATTGGAGGAGGTTTCAGAGGCTCTATGATAGCTTTAGTAGATGTTAAATGGCTCAGTGTAATATAATTCCACTACTCTGTGCAGGATTGGAGAACAAATGTTTTAGACAGCAACTCCCAACCAGTAAGCCCACATTGGTTGATGGGAGCTGTGGTCCCACCAATGTTTCAGTAGAGCCAGAACTCATAGGAGGCTTTTAAGCAGAGGCTGGATGGCCATCTGTCGGGGGTGCTTTGAATGCGATTTCCTGCTTCTTGGCGGGGGGTTGGACTGGATAGCCCATGAGATCTCTTCCAACTCTACTATTCTATGATTCTATGGTCGAAGGTGTAGATTATTGGGCATTGTTTGCCACCCACTCAGTCTTTTCTATTTTTGCTGCAGTTTTCACAGTAGCAGGGAACAGATCTTCCCAAGTAAAATTTGTCAAGAATTATCATTGTTGTAATTTAGTATGACTGTGCCTAAGATATATACACATACACAGATGGATTGACCCATCTGCTTGCATGTTTATTTGGTTTCTCAGAGAACAACTATTTCATCACACACAGAAAGCATTTTGCAAACAGGTCTAATCTGAGCAAGGTGACAGGAGGTGCCTTTGACTCTACGACAAATGGCTGAATTAATTCCTTGGCTCCTTCCGTCTCCTCAGTTCCATAACTCTGTGAACATTTTGGGGCCGTTTTCCAGCTGCTCTGTTGTTCTTTCTCCCAACAAGGATCCATATTCGAAACAGATCTCTGGGGAAAGGATGGCAACCATGCAGCTTTGTGTGAACAGCTGCTCCTCTGCTTTTGCAGGTCAGGTTACAACACAGATACACAGCTCAGGCTGTTCCATGGTGTGCTACAATCGGAAGTGTAATGCATCCCCGAAACATACCCAACGTGGCTTTCGAGGAGAAGCTAACACCTCGGACCAGATGTAGCTATTGAGATCCGTAATTGCCACTAACTCCATGGTGGAGAACAGTGAATAGAGTCCTCCTTGTTGTGGTAATCGCTGAGCGGTTAGACTCAATTTATCCCTCTCTGGGGGAGATTCCACCAAAATGCAGCAGAGTAGCAAAAGCAAAAGCTTTCAAATGCAACAGTTACTTACATGGGGCGAGCAAAGAGAAGCCTTTGTCTATTTAGGATTGCAATGGATTGCAGAGTCTCAGTAAAAGTTCAAAAAGTATTTATTCAGGTAAAAAAAATTCCATTGTAGATAGAAAGGCTTGGGAGCTGTCTAGTCTACTCTAGACTGGTTTCTAAGGAAAAAATAAAGGAAAAATAACAAACATCTACATAGTTACATCTTGCCAGGAGAGATGGCAGGATGCTTCTTGTTAGCTTGAAGAACAAAAGGAGAAGAATGAACCAAAATGGTTCCAACCTCATGGTCCAGTTTATTAGGGCCATAAAACATTCTGACCAATGAGAAGTTAGTGTCCCTAAAGATTCACATTTCTACTAACTTCAAAGTAAGGGATGTGACGTATGCAGGATAGAGTGAAACACAGTAAAGCCTATCTAGGCATGCTTTGGAAACAGGGAAAGGATTCCCTCAATCTAACTCTATCATCTAACTACATCTAGACTTGAGTAGTCCAGGATGATTTCCAACACTCCTGAAGAGTTTTAGCCAAAGAATTTGGCAGACAGATGGGCACATTCAATGGGAAACTTATAAACAGAGCTGCAGGAAGAAGCTCCAAGTCAAAGAGAGGGAAAAGATAAGGAGCTGCCTTGTTCTGGTTTGTGACACTGCCATGGATTGCAGGTCCTGCATATCAACATCTCTTTTGAGCCCTGGAGACAGGGAAGGGAGAAAACACTCAAACCGTTACCACCGGGTCTTAAATCAGCAACCACAACAGAACATTAGCAGACATTCCTGATTCCATTATTAGCTTAGAGAGCCTCTTCCTTGCCCATGGCCAAAAGACCCTTCTGCATCTCCTAAAATGGTTTGCACTCAGAAAATTCCAACAAGACGGCAACGGCGATTCTGGCTCACAGCCCCAAGTGCTGAAAGCCACTTTGAGAAGTTGATAAGGAGCTTCAAAGAGAAGGAAGTCAACCGGCAGCAACTGAGGCTCCCTCCTTAAAACAGGGCTTGGAAAGTTACTTTTAAGAATACAACGACATGCTGAAGCTATATCTGAGCTGGAGCAGAGTTTGGAGAAACCACACATTTTAGGTCCAGGGCTTCTCCCTGATACTCCTCTGAAATTCATAGTTTCATAATGTCATTGCATTCTTTAAAATTCTCATCTCTTTCATACCTGCAACATTCTAGATTTTTTATACTCATAGCATTAAATGATTATTAAAAATGGAGTAGGGGTGGGACAGCTTGGCAATGTTAAATTTTAGACTACAGTCTGCCCTCCATATTTGCAGGTTTAATTTTTGTGGATTTGATCAATATGGTTCTCCAGTGCAACCCTACAGTCAACTACTACTGGAGGACCTAGACATTCCTGGAGAGAATAGCTCTGTAGAAATCTTGAGATCCTCCAGCACAGTGGTTCTCAACCTATGGGTCCCCAGATGTTTTGGCCTTCAACTCTGAGAAATCCTCAGGTTCTCCGGGCTGTGGCGCAGGCTGGAGAGCAACCAGTTGCAACCAGCTGCAATGAATCACTCTGACCAGGAGGCCATGAGTTCGAGGCCTGCTCGGAGCCTATGTTTGTCTTGTCTTTGTTCTATGTTAAAGGCATTGAATGTTTGCCTATATGTGTAATGTGATCCGCCCTGAGTCCCCTTTGGGGTGAGAAGGGCGGAATATAAATGCTGTAAATAAATAAATAAATCCTAACAACTGATAAACTGGCTGGGATTTCTGGGAGTTGTAGGCCAAAACACCTGGGGACCCACAGGTTGAGAACCACTGCTCTAGCACAACTCTTATGGTCACTATATGATCTAGAGCAGGGGTCCCCAAACTAAGGCCCGGGGGCCGGATGCGGCCCTCCAAGGTCATTTACCTGGCCCCCGCCCTCAGTTTTATAATATAATATTTTTATATCAGTTTTAATAATATAATATATTGTATATACATATAATATTGATAATAATCTTATGTTATACAATATAATACTGATAGTAATACCATATAATAATATTAATTATATGTTATATATTACATATTATATAATAGTATAGTGGTATAGTTCAATATAGTAATATATAATGCTAATATTGTGTTATGCTAATAATATAATATATTGTATGTACATAGAGCTGCTCTGAGTCCTCTTCGGGGTGAGAAGGGTGGGATATAAGTGTAGTAAATAAATGCAGTAAATAAATAAATAATTTTAGACTTAGGCTCGGCCAAAGTCTGACATGACTTGGAAGGCACACAACAACAACAACAATCCTAATTAACTTGACTATCTCATTGGGCAGAAGCAGGACCACACTTCCCATTGAAATCCTGATAAATGTATGTTGGTTAAAATTGTTTTTATTTTTAAATATTGTATTGTTCTTTCATTGTTCTTGTTGTTGTTGTTGTTTTTGCACTACAAATAAGACATATGCAGTGTGCATCGGAATTTGTTTGTATTTTTTTTCAAATGATAATTCGGCCCCTCCACAGTCTGAAGGATTGTGGACCGGCCCTCAGCTTTAAAAGTTTGAGGACCCTTGATCTAGAGATTGGTGAAGTGCTTTTTTAAAGCACTTTTTTCATTCATGGTTTTCCCACTTTTCTAATGGTCCTGTGAATGTAGGCTGAACGTACAACTTGCACAATCTCCAGCAATATTTCTGAAGAATATGTCCATAGAACTGTCCTACCTCTCAGGACTTGGAACACAGAGAGCCCGGTGGCACGCCATTAACTTGGCAACCCCAGGAGATGATGATAGCAAGGAGAAGATGATACCTCGACGGGCCAATGATCTGACTCAGGACAAGTCAGCTTCATGAGTTCACATTCCCAAAGGCTGCCTCAGTGTCACCCCCATCCATCCATCCATCCATCCATCCATCCATCCATCCATCCATCCATTCTGCCACAGGCTAAGCTCTGGGGCTCCCAAGGAGGGCAAGCCTGCTGCGTCCTCTGGAAACCTGAGCCACAAGCCCTTCGCAGCTGCTCCGGCTAGGAAGCGACTGGGGCTCTTCGGTCCAGGCAAGGCTTCTGCTGAAAAGCCACCCACACAGGCTCACGATTCCCTCCCGCCCCCAACTCCTCCGCAGAGATGGTTTGGATGCCGATCAAGTGAGGAGCACAAATCTCCTCCCATGGTGTCCTGAATCCTCTGAAAAGCAGAAACACACACAAAGCGAGTCTCCTTTCCTAATGCCGAATTACACAGAAAGCGCAGCAGCACCAGTGACAGAAATAGACACCATCCCAAACCAGGAGAATGAGTGTCAGAGGCAGCTGCAGTCAGGAAACACAATGACACCTCTCGAGGAGGAGGATCGAGTCCAGGTAGTCTGGATCGCCCTGCAAGCAAACACAATGTTTTGCCTGGCTCTCCCGGCACATTTCCTATTTCTTTAAGAGGAGTGCAAATGGCAAAAAGAGACAAAGTTATAAAGCCAGAGGTCACTCTTAGACTGAAAAGTGACCATCCAATTTCTTGCTGGCCCGGCACATCCCTGCAGACCCCAGCTATAAATAGACGGCAGAGCTTTGGCAGTTGCTGTTGAACTGATTTGGAAACGTTTTGCATGAGGTCAGCCTCGGGAAAAAAATAGAACCTTACAGTACCTCGGAAGGCCCTCGGCGGTGCAGCTCCTCCTCCGGCAGGTTTCTCCTCTCCTTCCGCAAAGACTGTGGGTCAGTCCCATCCGTTGGCCCTTGAGACGGGCTCTGGGGCCATGGGGCTGGCTCATCTTCAGCGGGGAGGGAATCCAGCAAGTCCGTTTCACGGATCTGGCCAAGGAAGACACTCATTTCACTCTCCTTCACAAAGGCAGCCTCCGAGGCTTGGTTTGTACGCTGAAAATCCTTTTCAAAAGCACTTTTGTTGGGCATTTCTGACACCATTCCACTTTGCACCTCCGTCTTGTTTTTTATGGCCTCGTTTTCCTTCGTTGCGTAGGATTCATTTCCCCCTTCCTCCCTTTTTAATGCAACTGGTTGGCCTGTATCAGTTCTACCTGACTTTGGTTCAGCTTCTGCCGTTGTCCCAATATCCAAATACATATCTTTCAGAGAAAAATACACATTAGATTTAGAAGATGGAGAGGATGGAGCTTGTGTAGGTTTTTGAGTACTATGGCTTGAGAGCTCTTTGGACTCTGTGAGGTCCCCATTTGCTAGCAAGGATGTATTTCTGGAAAATGAATTACTGGGTCTTGTATCTTTCTGCGACGAGACATTTCTCCTTGGTTGCGTCCTCTCCTCTTGTCGGGAAATGTCCTGATTTGCACTTGGCAGAGCGTTTGCATTCTCCTCTTTCTTCTTCTTCTTTACAGCAAAGTCCTTAGTTGCCGGTTTGGCTTTCATAATCTCCACCGTCTCGTAGATATAGGCGAGAAAGTCATTGGCTTTTTCTTCCCCGTTTTCCTCCCTACCTTCCAGGGAAGAGTCTCCATTGGTCTTTAGCTCTGCTTCTAAACGCTCCGGTATGAAGTTGTTTGAAAACACGGAGGTGGCGTTTAAAGGAGTCTCTTTGCCCTTGGCTTTATCGGCCTCGCCAAATCGCGGTTTCCCGTCGGGAATGCGCACCTTCGCTTTCTCCTCTTTGTCCCACAGAGAGGTGCCCGAGTGCATCCCAACCTCCCCGGTCAGGCGGCGTTTCCGCTGGAACCTGTCCGGACTCACTCTCCTCAGCTCCACCTCCACGTTCTCCTTCCCTCGTTTCCGGCTCTGCTCGATCTCCCGCAGCTTGGCTTCGGCGCTCCGCTTCAGCTTCGCAAACCACCGCTGGTGGATTTTATACTCTGTCATCTTCCCGACTTCCAGGACTCCAGAACAGGACACAATGCCTTTGCTGTTCCTGGCAGAGGCCTGGTAGATGGCCGCATCTTCTTCCGTACACCTAAAAAAAGGAAAGGGAGACATCCCTATGAGCAACTATGAGAAGGACTGTCACTCTGAACAACTGCGGAGAAAGAAAATTGAGAATAATGCTACAATATATACCGTATATACTCGAGTATAAGCCGGCCCGAATATAAACCGAGGCACCTAATTTTACCACAAAAAAACTGGGAAAATATTGACTCCAGTATAAGCCGAGGGTGGTAAATTTCAGAAATAAAAATAGATACCAATAAAATTACATTACATTGGGGCTGGGCTGTGGCGCAGCTGGCTAGTAACCAGCTGCTATAAATCACTACTGACCGAGAGGTCATGAGTTCGAAGCCTGGGTCGGGTTAAGCCTCCGACCATTAATAGCCCCAGCTTGCTGTTGACCTATGCAGCCCCGAAAGACAGTTGCACCTGTCAATTAGGGAAATTTAGGGACGCTTTATGCGGGAGGCTAATTTACAACACCATAAAACTGCCAGCAAAACATGAGGAAAGGAATGAGGAAGTACAGCCACTACTGGACGGTGAAGCAACAGCTCCCCCTGTGGCCGGAATCGTGAAGCTGGAAAAATGTTAAAAATGCCTCTGAGTCTGTCTAATGTATGTTGTTTGTCTGTTGGCATTGAATGTTTGCCATATATGTGTTCATTGTAATCCGTCCTGAGTCCCCTTTGGGGTGAGAAGGGCGGAATATAAATACTGTAAATAAATACTGTAAATAAATAAATACTTGAAGCATCAGTAGGTTAAATGTTTTTGAATGTTTACATAAAGCTCAAATTTAAGATAAGACTGTCCAACTCTGATTAAATCATGATTCTCATCTTCTTCGATGTAAATGTGCTTATGTATCCTTTTAATAATAATAGGGTAAAATAATACATGTAATAATAATAATAATAATAATAATAATAAATACAGGAAAAATAATACAAGTAATAATAAATAGAGTAAAATAATAAATGCAATAATAGTATTTTTTTGTGTCAGGAGCAACTTGAGTCGCTTCTGGAGTGAGAGAATTGGCCGTCTGCAAGGACGTTGCCCAGGGGATGCCCAGATGTTTTGATGTTTTTACCATCCTTGTGGGAGGCTTCTCTCATGTCCCCGCATGGAGCTGGAGCTGATAGAGGGAGCTCATCTGCACTCTCCCCGGGTGGGATTCGAACCTGGCAGCTTTCAGGTCAGCAACCCAACCTTCAAGTCACAAGGCTTTAGTCCACTACGCCACCGGGGTAGTGGACTTATAATAATAATAAGATCAGAGTGAAATAATAAATGTATTATTAATAATAATAATAATAATAATAATAAAATAGAGTAAAATAAATGTAATAGTAGTAGCAACAATAATAGAGAAAAATAATAAATACCATATATTCTCAAGTATAAGCTGACCCAAATATAAGACAACCAGAACCCTCACCCGAGTATAAGCCGAGGGGGGCTTTTTCAGTCTTTAAAAAAGGGCTGAAAAATTAGGTTTATACTCGAGTATATACAGTAATTGTGGCAAGAATTGTATATGCTCAGGAGTGGAAGGAACCAGCTTCTGGGAAATAGCAGAAATGTTGATAAGAAGAAACATTTGACTTTAAGAAAGATTGGGACATGTTTTTTCTTTTCATAGCAAAAGGGAGGCCTTTATTATCTGCGGGAATCATGAATTGAATGAGTATGATTTTAAATAGAAGTGTGAATATCCCAACAGAGTGGGGAGTTTAGTTCTTTATAGTTGTTTAGTCATATTTCAACACTCTTGGTCCTTACTTGTACAACTGCAGCGTGTGCCGATTCCCGTGACGGAAAATCTCATATTTGGGCAAGCCACAGTATCTGTCCATCTCTTCGTCATCTTTGTACCAGGTCACTTCTGGCTGGGGGTAACCTGGAGAGGAAAAGACACGTTGGCAGAAAGTAGTGCACAAACCCCATCATCATCACCACCACCACCACCACCACCACCATCATCTCCATTCAATTCCAACACATCTGGAGAAGATAATTTGGTGAGACACCAACAGTCTGGCAAATAAAGCTGCAGACCTTGACAAATGATAATTCCCATGATTACACAACATTGGGCCATTGCAGTGAAAGTGGTGTCAAAACTGCATTAATTATACAGTGTAGATGCACTCCTAAATCTAAGCAATGTATAAAAATATTTCTAATGTACACAGTGGCGCAGTGGATTAAATTGCTGAGCTGTTGAACTTGCTGATTGAAAGGTTGGCAGTTTGAATCCGGGGAGCAGGGTGAGTGCCCGCTGTTAGCCCCAGCTTCTGCCAACCTAGCAGTTCGAATAATAATAATAATAATAACTTTATTTTTATACCCCGCCCCATCTCCCCGGAGGGACTCGGAGCGGCTTACATGGGGCCATGCCCGACACAACAATACAATAACAACAATAAAACAATAAAACAAATATCGCATCAATAAAACATGAAATGTGAGTAGATTAATAGGTACCGCTCCAGTGGGAAGGTAACATTGCTCCATGCAGTCATGCCAGTGGCCACATGACCTTGGAGGTGTCTACGGACAGTGCCAGCTCTTCGACTTAGAAATGGAGATAAGCACCAACCCCCAGAGTCAGACACAACTAGACTTAACGTCAGGGGAAACCTTTACCTTTACTTTAACTACTTCTCAAGACAGCCCTCTTGCTCTCAGATTCCTCACCTTCTCTCTCAGGATCTGAGAGTGAAGGTTAAAGCAGCATTAACAGCTCCCAAAACTATGGCACACATTATATAACCTGGTCGTTTTGCAGGGAAAACAGATTGTTTGTAAGCACTCGGTGCAGATCAGGTGAACTTTTCTAGTCCAATTCGACATAGACGGGCGATGAGAACATCCCTGCCGTTCCAGGAAGTCAGCCTACTTTGGTGGATGGGAGCTTAAGGTTAAAAAACAGACACTTCGCTGCGGGCCAGGAGCTCCATGGAGAACCAAGCATCACAGTCTGTAAACTGAACCCAAAGTTTCCATTGGCCAGAAGCAGCAAGTCGTTGCATCACGGCTGACCGGTGTCCTTCAAGTGCCATTGGGCAACAGATGTTGTGGGCCTTTTCGGTGCAATGACATCATTATATGTGCGTGACTGGCTGCTTCCAAACCGAAGAAGCAATTTTCTTCCTAGGATCAGCTGTCTGCACATGGGATTGGGGCGAAAGGGAATGGCCCAGTCCTTCCTTTCCTGCCTCCGCCCAACCAAACTCAAGGAAGTCCATGTCTCCTAAAGCGGCCTCCACCAGGATGCCTTCTCACATTTGCATGTATTCGAACTGCTAGGTTGGCAGAAGCTGGAGCTAACAGTGGGTGCTCATTCTGCTCCGCGGATTCGAACCTGCGACCTTTTGGTCCGCAAGTTCAGCAGCTCAGCGCTTTAACACACTGTGTCACCAGGGCCCCAATAATAATAATAATAATAATAATAATAATAATAATAATAATAATATAAGTACCACCTTCCAGCAGCAAAGAACTGGTGGGGTCACAAACCTGCAAAAGTATTGGAAAATGAACATGCAAAGATACTGTGGGACTTCCGAATCCAGACTGACAAAGTTCTGGAACACAACACACCAGACATCACAGTTGTGGAAAAGAAAAAGGTTTGGATCATTGATGTTGCCATCCCAGGTGACAGTCGCATTGACGAAAAACAACAGGAAAAACTCAGGACCTCAAGATTGAACTTCAAAGACTCTGGCAGAAACCAGTGCAGGTGGTCCCGGTGGTGATTGGCACACTGGGTGCCGTGCTAAAAGATCTCAGCCGGCATTTGGAAACAATAGACATTGACAAAATTACGATCTGCCAACTGCAAAGGGCCACCCTACTGGGATCTGCGCGCATCATCTGAAAATACATCACACAGTCCTAGACACTTGGGAAGTGTTCGACTTGTGATTTTGTGATATGAAATCCAGCATATCTATCTTATTTGCTGTGTCATAATAAAATAATAATAATAATAATAATAAAACTTTATTATTGTATCCTGCCCAATCTCCTTAAGGGGACTTGGGGCAGCTCACATGGGGACCAGGCCCAACAACATACATTAAAAAACATCAATATAAAATACACACAACATCACAAGATAAAAATGTAGCCAGTGGCTAAGGGCGACATAATGGCACTTCAATCTCCAGACTTGGAGGAGGGAATAAAATTACAATTGTGCAATATACAGTAGTGTCTCATTTATCCAAGACTCGCTTATCCAAGGTTCTGGATTATCCAATGCATTTTTGTAGTCAATGTTTTCAATTCATCGTGATATTTTGGTGCTAAATTCGTAAATACAGTAATTACAACATTACATTAATGCGAATTGAACTACAGTAGAGTCTCACTTATCCAACATAAATGGGCCGGCAGAATGTTGGATAAGCGAATATGTTGGATAATAAGGAGGCATTAAGGAAAAGCCTATTAAACATCAAATTAGGTTATGATTTTACAAATGAAGCACCAAAACATGATGTTAGACAACAAATTTGGCAGAAAAAGTAGTTCAATACGCAGTAATGCTGTGTAGTAATTACTCTATTTATGAATTTAGCACCAAAATATCATGATATATTGAAAACATTGACTACAAAAATGCGTTGGATAATCCAGAACGTTGGATAAGCGAGTGTTGGATAAGTGAGACTCTACTACTTTTTTCTGTCAAATTTGTTGTATAACATGATGTTTTGGTGCTTAATGTGTAAAATCAAAACCTAATTTGATGTTTTTTAGGCTTTTCCTTAATCCCTCCTTATTATCCAAGATATTCGCTTATCCAAGGTTCTGCCGGCCTATTTAGCTTGGATAAGTGAGACTCTACTGTATTAGGAGTATTAATGGCACGAGACAATTAGTCTTTCTGGAATCCATTAATCAATTGGGTCTTTGGATTGTAATAATGTTTTGATTGAATCCATTAATGGGCTCCAGAAAGACTCATTGTCTTATATGCATCCAACAAAAGTTGAGAATTTGATCCCAGTCTAGTCCTTCAGTGGTTCCTTCAACAGCCCAGTTCTGGGAATAGTGGATACACTCGCATCGTGTCCCTGTGACGCAAACACAGCATCGCCGCTCAGCTTTAAGGCCGTGTACATGGTGATAATTACGGCTTTAAACCCTGCGGTATTAGCATAAGACTCGTTTCCTAAAAAATCATCCCTACTGATTTACACACTGTGTTTGGTTACAGAAGGCAGCAAGCAGGTCCTATAATGACATTTCTTTCTCAGGCTTTGTGAATGGATCTGCCCCGTCCCCAGTTTGTTCCGCTTGGCAAGGGGAAGGATTACACTTTAGTCTATAACACACACATACACCAGTGACAACATCTTGTGACAGGAATAGACAGGGAACATGAATGAAAAGGACTTACATTTAAGAGTGTTATCTAGGTAACAGATATAACACATCGCTAACTACCATAGAAATGCTGCAACTTGTATTTTGTGTTGTTGAAGGCTTTCATGGCCGGAATCACAGAGTTCTTGTGTGTTTTCCGGGCTGTATGGCCATGTTCTAGAAGCATTCTCTCCTGACGTTTTTCCCACATCTATGGCAAGCATAGATGTGGGTGAAACGTCAGGAGAGAATACTTCTAGAATATGGCCATACAGCCTGGAAAACACAACACAACACAACAACTTGCATTTTGCTAGATTAGTTAGTTGGTGGATTGAGCACTGGATTGTGACTCTGGAGACCAGGACTGGAGTTCCCCTCAACCTTGGAAAGCCACCTTGGATGAGTCACACACTCTCAGCCCCACAAAACCCCATGACAGGGACACCGTAAGTCAAAAATGCCTCAAAGACTGCATGGGCAAACTTGGGCCCTCCAGGCGTTTTGGACTTCAACTCCCACAATGGTTGGGATTTCTGGGAGTTGAAGTCCAAAACACCTGGAGGGTCGAAGTTTGCCCATGCCGTCTCTATACACAAGTGTAACAAAGTGTGAATTTTTTAGTTTACAGATGTCGTGTTTAATTGCATTTTTAAAGGGTCAATATTTCAGTTACTCTGCACTCATGAGTTGGTTGCCATGGAGAAGGGGGCGAAGCCAACTGGCCTTTTGGTAGAGAAGTGCAGGTTTGAAAAGAAGCAGTTAGTCTGTGCCCTGATGAGGTACAGTGAAGACTGATCCTCAGTTGAAGGGATCAGGGAGACTCAAATGCTTATTTTTGAGTCAATTTAAAATAAGTTTGGTGACTTATTTTAAGGTAGTCTGTCTCCTGATGAGGAACAGATAATCTTTGATTGTAATTCACAGGGTGACTGCAGTTTAGAGCAGTAAAGAAAGAAGTGACATTTTAAGAAGTTTGAAACACCTCATTCTAGCCTTGCAACTGTTAACCAAAGTGCTTCTAAAGAGAAAGCTACTGTAACCATTAAGCTTTGTGCCAGAATAAACGTGTTATTGTTCTTTTAAACATCTCAGCTTCTGTCATATATATTACCATCAAAAACAAACAAGAAGAAAGAAGAAAAACAAAATTTAAAAGGTCTCCTCTTTAAGTAGCTAGTGGCTATATCTTCCCATAGTGGTGGCAAGCGTGGATAATCCCCTTTACATCTGGTGGCCACATTATAAACATCTTTACACTGGTGGCAGCGGTTATAATATAATAATATAATTAAATAAACATCCAACATCTCTTCTCCGCAACAAGTATTTGGGTGGCTCTGCTTCCAGCAACTACCCTAATGGTCTCCTTTCAACCATCAAATTTCCAAAGAGATCTTGGATAAACAGGGGGCTAGCAAAACCCACTTTGATGGATCCTACTCCAGAAATACCTCCTTCGCCCAGCCATTTCCAGCACCAGCCTCTCACACAACAGCCTCCCTCCCATCTTTCCAAGTGGTTGCAGCCAAGGTCACCTCCAGCACCTCTCTTTCCAGCACCTCCAGCGCCTGCTCTTCCCCACTTAGGGCCCTCTCCACACTTGGGCTGAGTTCAAAAGTTAGATCAGCTCACAAACACCCATCACCTTGCCGCAGACAGCACCTGCTTTCATCTCCCAGCTCCGTCTCCTGCTTCTTCAGCCCTTGGTCTCTTACATAACCTGCCTCCGAGCTTGGAAGACCTTTCCCAAAAGTATTTTTTCCAAGCGCAGGTCACATTCATGACCATGCAGGAGATTTCAGATAAATTATCCCCTAAAGCTTCCTTTCCCCCAACAAAAATGCAACAGTGGCAGGACTACAAGGGGGAGCAACACTAAATGGAGTTGATGTGCATGCATGAAATAGATGGGAAAGGTTAGGCAGGCATCGAGGAGGTGCTCTGAAAACCAGAAGGAAGACGAGAGGAGGCCCTGCCAGTTGGGAGCATCCCAAGCCCAGCAGGGGTCCAAAGGGACAGAAGCATGGCCCGAAAGATTACATCAGACACTTCCATGTCCCAAGCTGGAACGTAGTAAAAATCAGCATGACTCATCTCTGCGCCAAAAAGAATAAAATAGAGACAAAACACAACAAGCTGCTCCAAAGACCAGGACACGGAGCAATGGATTCAAACTGCAGGAAATGAGTTTCCACCTAAACATCAGGAAGAATTTCCTGATGGTTAGAACTATTCACCAATGGAATGAAACTATAAGTACTGGTCCTGTGGATACAGGGTCATACTTTACTTTAGCTATGAACAGAAAGTTGTCGTCCAGTGATGACACCTACACTGACTCTCCAGAGAAAAATGCATGATCAAAATGCATTAACCACAGAATATTTTAGAAAGAAGGCTAGGCATCGAGGCTCATGGATAATGTTCTAGCACCAGGGTGATAACTAGGAGGCAGGGGGGTCATGAGAAAAGGTTGGAATGAAAAAAGGGAATAAAATAAAACTTATGAATCACTCCTAGTCAGGAAATAAGTTGTCAAAGCATGCAGACCCTGGCTGCCATCAAAAGCCCTGGCTCCCTCCAGCCTGAAGCCATTTATCTCGGTCCATCAAGAGGAAACTGAAAGGGCATCAAAGAGCTATTTTGTCAGGAGGACCAACCGCAGTCTGAAATTGAACAAATTGGCTGTTTGCTCTCCCTTTGCCAGGACTTGGAAACGGATTGTAACTGGGTCATTAACATAAGCCCTTAGACAAACGACGGGGCCATTGGATGCATAATTATCCGTATAAATGTATTTAACTTTCAGAGAAGACATAATGGGCTGGAACAAAACCTCTTGAGGGCCAAGTAAGATACAACACTGGCTGACAGGTTTCTTTTTTGGGGTGGTGGGGGGGGGGGAGCGATCTGCTTTTTCACAAACAGATTGTAAATTGTCGAAGGCTTTCATGGCATGAGTTGCTGTGAGTTTTCCAGGCTGTATGGCCATGTTCCAGAAGCATTCTCTCCTGAAGTCTCGCCTGCATCTATGGCAGGCATTCTCAGAGGTTGTGAGGTCTGTTGGAAACTAGTCAAGTGGGGTTTATATATCCGTGGAATAATGTCTAGGGTGGGAAAAAGAATTCTTCTCTCTTTGAGGCAAGTGTGAATGTTGCAATTGGCCACCTTGATTAGCACTGAATAGCTTTTTCACTTCAAGGTCTGATTGCTTACTGTCGGGGAAAGCTTTATTGGGAGGTGTTAGCTGGCCCTGATTGATTCATGTCTAGAATTCCTGTTTTCAGAGTGTTGTTCTGAACAGAAAATCCTTTTACATTTCATTGATACCTTACACACATAACCTGAAGGTCATTTTATACACAATCTTTTAAATAAATAAGTGCACTTTGAACACAAGGGTGTCATATTAACATTAACGTTGGTCCTCTGTCTCCATAGATTCTCTGTCTATGGATTCAACAGCTCTTTGAAGGCAACCATAAGGCTTATATGGCCCTCCATGAAAATGAGTTTGACACCCCTGATATAATGCATGAATATAGGCAAGACGTTTAGTTTCCCTGTGGCCCAATCCTACTATAACGTGATTGCACTATTTGCCCCTTTAACTGCCATGGCCATGTTTTGTGGAATTATGGAACAGACAGTTTAGTGAGGTCTGATGTGTGATGTCTTTTTCCAGGTTCTTTCTCTTTTACAAATATGGCAGCTACTATTGCGTTCCAGGAAAGAAAGAAAAAACAGAAACCCGTTATCATCTCTGTACATTATCTCCAAACAGAAGGGATGTTTGGGGCCGGGCTGTGGCGCAGGCTGGTAAACAGCTGCTGCAATAAATCACTCTGACCATGAGGTCATGAGTTCGAGGCCAGCCCGTGGCGGGGTGAGCACCCGTCAATTAAAAATAACATATAGCCCCTGCTCGTTGCTGACCTAGCAACCCGAAAGATAGTTGCATCTATCAAGTAGGAAATAAGGTACCACTTATAAAAGTGGGGAGGCAAGTTTAACTAATTTACAACGTTGGAATGAGGAAGTGAGGAAGTGCCATCAGAGTGGATAATGAAGCAGCTGCTCCCCCTTGTGGCCAGAAGTGAACATCCCCTCAGGAGAAGGTTAAATTGCCTCTGCGTCTGTCTGTCTGTTGTCTCTGTCTCGGTTTGATGTGTTTATGGGCACTGAATGTTTGCCCTATATGTACATAATGTGATCCGCCCTGAGTCCCCTTTGGGGTGAGAAGGGCGAAATATAAATACTGTAAATAAATAAATTAATTAATTAAAACCCTCCCGTTTTGTTTGTTTACCTGTCACGACGCACGTGAATTTGGCATCCGCGTCCTCAGACACCGCATACGACCTGAGCGTGGTTTCGAAAAGAGGCTGCGTCTCCTCTGTCAGCTGAGCAATGATGGCGCAGAAGGTGCTCCTAAGGCAAAGTCAAGGAGGAGAATTAGAAGCAGAAAGGCGGAAACACGTCTCCTCCATCCCTTGTCTCTTTCAGCTTACAGGATGGTCCTTCCTTCCCAGCTTGGTTCCTGAACCTGGGAAACTATGGGTAAGTCGGAGGCAACCTGCCCTATACTGATCATAAGACAATTTCCAATTTGCCAAGAAACCATTGGAATTGAGTGTTACACTCAGGGAAGTCATCCTAGGTATCAACGGAGTGCATGCAACTTTTTCCAAACTTCAGCCAAAGTTGGAGAAAGTGAAAAAACAACAATTCCCAACCTTTCTTCCATGATGACTGGAGTATTCTGGGAACTATATCCCCAAAAACGTTGCCCTACCACGACAAAGTTCATCCCTGTGGTAAGAATGCAAATGACACAAACTGAAACACCTTATGGGAACATGGGAAATACCCGTTTGGTGGGGATGTTGGATGTTGTTACTCAACAAAGTACCTTTTCCATGTTCTGCTGCTTTCTATGGCGGCTCATATTCAGAATTCGCCTGTCCAACATCTGATCTACTCTATGCACCCATCCAACCCACATTCATGCGTCCGTGTGGTTTTCACCCACAAACATTTTTTTTGCACACCGATTTTGATCCTTGGATCTCCTCTTTGTGGATCCAGGGGACATGCAATGTTTCTTCGTCAGACAAAACACCTCATGTGGACACATTCCCAAACTCTCTTGGAGAAATGCCCACATGACGGACAAAGACACAGAGATGAACAAAATAAGGCTTCGGGTTTCCGTTGACTTATTATAGTGGGACTTCTACCTCTACTTAAGCTATCATTCTGCAGGAATATTTGCGGATATGGTATCTGCAAATCCACAAGAATGCCTTCCTGTACTTACTATAGAAACAGGGAACTGATGATAATAGCAAATATTATTGAAATGAATATTGATGTTGGATGCGCACCTAGAAAATTCCTAGGTATGAAAAGTATGTGTCTAACCAAAATGCACACAACTACTTGCTGCATGTTTTGCATTATTCTAAACTCTAGATTTCATTTTTAATGACGATACAGGGATTCTCAAAACAGATGCAAGTAAACAAAGAGTCTGTGGGACAAAAGAGTCTGTTGATGGCAATACAGACCACTACACTTGGAAAAAAAACCCAAGGCCCTTAGAAACCTGATGCCAGCAGCTAAGAATGTGAACCATGTTTGTATCTGCAACTGCAAGCCTGAGAGCTAAATATTCGCTTTAAGAGGAAAAGATAAGCCTGCAGTCTCAGGGATCCAAATTCTCCCCCGATATCGGATTCCCATACAATTTGGCATTCACAGTATGGTGGATATGAAGAGAATGGTTGAGAGAAGGAGATCTGAAACAGCGTTTTGAATACTTTCTGTTTTCTTTTGTTTCTGTCCCCCCATTTTTCCTTCTCATCCATATATTCTCCCTAACTATTTTGCTGAGCGACGCAGAGAAATGGGATCATGAAATCTCTGGCTGCCAATGCGCTGAAATAAGGAATGAGTCAAATGTGAGGACAAATCCACAAAAGAGGTTGAATGCAACACTAGATACGGTCCAGAGCAATGGTAGTGATTAAGGTAAAATATGCAAAAACATATCTACCTATTATATATGTTAAAGGATTCAGTGCAAAAAGATAACATTTATCTTTGTGTGTTGTTGTGGATTTTTCGGGCTGTATGGTTATGTTCCAGTAGCATTCTCTCTTGACGTTTTGCCTGCATATGTGGCTGGCATCTTCAAGGTTTCTGTTGGCAGTGAAGCAAGTGGAGTGTCCAGGGTGGGAGAAAGAACCCTTGTCTGTTTAAAGCAAGTGTGAATTTTACAGACACGTGATTGTACTGAGCATGTTCAGACTCAGGACTCAATTTTGTATTCTGTGTTTTACACCTCAGTGGAGATGGATGCATGTTGCTGTTAGGACTTCAGTGGAGAAGTATGACTTATGGACCAGTGAGTATAGCTATACCTAAAGACTATGGACTATTGATTAAGAATGATACCCTGTGTACGCAACACAGAAAACTACATCCTATCTATAACTGAACTTTAATAAGAAATGTGCCTGTATGGTGAATGAATACAATACGTTTGTGAGTAAACAAGATATATTATTTTTCAAGGAAGACTTTGGTTTTTTAAAAATCTCTGAGTGCATATTTTAAACTAAAAGGTTTTTAAAGGGAGTGTATGTGTTTTGGGCAATTACAACTGCAATTTCAACTTTAAAGAAACAACCATCCTCTGCTAACCAAATATATTTTTGTAGTGTCATTTGCAATTCAAAGACATGGTTATTCAGTTTAACAGCTGAATTACCTGTGTGCCATTACATGAATGCTTTATGAATATCACTTGTTCAAAGGGTTGACTTTTCAATAAGGTTATGATTGCTATTTATTTCCAAAGGGATACATGCCCAGAGACTAGGTGCAGCTATTTCCGATAACATTTGCCATGACGTTACTTGCATCACAGACCCTTCCCAAAAAACACAAGGGTTTCGTTGATTTCCGTCAAGCAAAAGCAATGTTCTAAAAGTGAGCTAGAAGTGTGCAAAGCAGTGACAAAACTGGTAGCATCTCTTCCCAGGGGATCACAATTCCCAGCATCCCCTGGTTGAAGACCTCTGGGAGTTATAGTCCAAAACAATTAACTCTTTTCCTCCCATTCAATGTAAGCATAGACATGCAATGTCACAGCAGCAAGGTGAGTGCAGTTAGTATCCCTCAACGACAGGTGAGTTGGACAGACACCTGAACCCATGTGACGTACAGTCAAACAATACTGATAGATATCATTTACCTTCCAGTGCTGGAGGGAGATAATCGGTTGATGAGTAAGCTAAGCAGAGACAGCAAACAAAAAAAATTAGGATTATATATGTATATATGTTTTAAAGAGAGCATCAAAATTATTAAACGACAGTGATTAGAATGTATTAAAGGAGTTCTCCCGAGAGCACAGGTCAGAGGCTCTATTAATATAACTCAGCTGCCTTTTCATGGCTGGTCAGTAGAAGCGAAGGATGCTTTAAACCGTAACCAGAGGCTGTGAATAAAAATGCTGGTTAAGGACACAGAGAGAAATGGGGCAGAGAGAGATGAGAGGGAGAAAAGCAAAACCCAAAATGGTATTGTAAGAGCAGGTATAAAACTGGGATGGACGGCACTGTAATCCCAATTAGCCGGAATTGTGCAACAATGAATACGAAGAAGCTAGGAGAGTAGCAGTGGAGTCTCCTTATCTGGAGGTTGGATGGTCATCTGTTGTTACGAATTGTTGATGATAGATAGAAGCTCTTACGTGTGCCCGCGATCCAGAATCACCCGCAGAACAATAACATGCCACTCAGGATTGCAGAACAAAAACACAGGAACTTTATTGATTCCAAGAGATAAAAAAGTAGTATTTACAGTGGTCCCTCTGATCACTTACAGAAGTCCACAGTCATAAACAGTCCACAAATCAGCTTCAGAGAAGAATACAGGCCCGGGCTGTATGGCCATGATCCAGAAGTATTCTCTCCTGACGTTTCGCCCACATCTATGGCAGGCATCCTCAGAGGTTGTGAGGTATATACCAGAGGTTGTGAGGTCACAACCTCTGAGGATGCCTGTCATAGATGTGGGTGAAACGTCAGCAGAGAATACTTCTGGAACATGGCCATACAGCCCAGAAAACATACAATGACCTTGTGATCCCGGCCATGAAAGCCTTCGACAACATATTAATAAAGTCCTGGTTCTTCACCCTCTTTTCTCAGGCCTCAAAATAGCAAGGCCTCTCTGAGTACACAGCTCTCTTTACCAGCAGTACTCAGTCAACACTGAAAACTTGATCAAACTGGTTCTGCAGCAGCAGAACAGAAACAGTATCAAATCAATCCCCAGGTCTTTGCAGGCTCAGCCAATCGGTGTCATACACTTCATTTTCCAGTTCACACACACAGTACAGTGCCTTTGAAAACCATGACATGTTGGGGGTATTTTGAATTGTGGCAGAAGACTGGGCTAGATAACCCAGGCATGGGCAAACGTTGGCCCTCCGGGTGTTTTGGACTTCAACTCCCACAATTCCTAACAGCTGGTATATAGCATTGGCTACGCTGCACTCTACTATGTTACAGATACCATCACTTTGCAGGCAACAAGCGCAACCCTGGGAGTGTGTCTTCTATAGTTGGACCCACAGGTGTTGTGCGTCCTCCCCTTGGCATTGTGGTGATGGGATTAACACACAATAAAGCTCCCTTTCGGAGTTGCCGCAGCCGCCCAGGGCATGTGACCCCCCACCGCCAGTCAACCCCGAGGTGTCAACATGCCTCTCTGGGAAACCGGAGAGCTCTCCCTGCTCTCTCTGGTAGTACGGCTCCCTGCCTGGACACGCACCGCATTCCGGAAAACGGTGCCACAAATAGACCGAGAGACGCAGACCCTTCCTTAGCAAGCCCTTCCCTTCTCTTCCCCCAACAGAGCGCTTTCTAGACAATGGCCAGCTCCAGCTAAGGCCACCATTGTTGGAAAGTCAACCTAGAAGGAGATGGTTTGTGGGATTTGTGAGAAAACCTCTTCAGCCATGTTGGAGCTGCGATTCCGGAGGTTGTGGTAGTGCTCTTTCCAACGTAGTGCAATGGATTTTTCGGTCCTTCAGAAGTTTGGTTCCATCTGACAAGCATAGAAGGTATATGACATGATTTCATGGTCCAGAGATGACCTTTATCCAAAGCCTCCAAATTGCTCAAAATTGCAACATTTCTGATTCTGACCATCCAAAAAATGCAGTTTGAACCATCCATTGGTCAGATGGCGTTGCCCTCTGAAGATGACCGCATTCTGGGGAGATCTGGATCTAAATAATAATGATGATAATAATATTACAAACAGAGGCACAACTATGTGGCCCAAATGATTCATTGGAACTTATGCCTCAAGTCCCACCTCCCAGCAGTAAAGAACTGGTGGGATCACAAACCTGCAAAAGTATTGGAAAATGAGCACGCAAAGATATTGTGGGACTTCCGAATCCAGACTGACAATGTTCTGGAACACAACACACCAGACATCACAGTTGTGGAGAAGAAAAAGGTTTGGATCATTGATGTCGCCATCCCAGGTGACAGTCGCATTGACGAAAAACAACAGGAAAAACTCAGCCGCTATCAGGACCTCAAGATTGAACTTCAAAGACTCTGGCAGAAACCAGTGCAGGTGGTCCCGGTGGTGATGGGCACACTGGGTGCCATGCCAAAAGATCTCAGCCGGCATTTGGAAACAATAGACATTGACAAAATTACGATCTGCCAACTGCAAAAGGCCACCCTACTGGGATCTGCACGCATCATCCGAAAATTGTGCTACATCCCAGGATCTGATCCCAGGTTTTCTGGACACGCCACGCTCTCTCAGCCTCAGAGAAAGGCAATGCAAACCCTCCTTTGCATTGCCTTTGTATTGCAAATCTTGCAAAAAAAATATATCCCATAAATCCGAAATGACCTCATGACACGCACCATCAGTAATCCCTTTCGACACAAGTCATGCTCTTCTCCGAAGACACACTCTGTGCCGTGCTTTCTTAGTAAACACATCTGTTTGTTCCTTTAACCTGGGAAAGGGATGGGGAAAGAACACAACTCCCTCGATGTTGATTACAACTTTTAGCATTTTTCACTATGACAATATTTTTTAGGGTTGATAGGAGTTGTAGTCCAATAATACACTCCCATCTCCGTTTTGATATTTTCAGAAAGGAATACAATACTATGGGTACATCTAGATGAGGCAAGGGCAAACTTGGGCTTTCTAGGTGTTTTGGACTCCAACTCCCACCATTCCTAACAGCCTCAGGCCCTTTCCTTTTCCCCCTCCGCCGCTTAAGCGGCGGAGGGGGAAAAGGAAGGGGCCTGAGGCTGTTAGGAATGGTGGGAGTTGGAGTCCAAAACACCTAGAAAGCCCACGTTTGCCCATGCCTCATCTAGATGGTAGAACTAATACTGTTTGGACTCTTCCTACTGCAAACAAACTAGGCAGAAACCCCAAAAGGCGCCTTGTGAAGAAGCCGTGAGCCAGAAAGATGATGCAAGAGCAATAACCGCTCCGACCTGGAGTATTGCCCATCACATGTGGTCGAGCTTAAAGTGGATCTTCGTCAATCGGTTTGCAATGCGCAAACCTAAAAAACACATTGTGCAAAATATTAATCTGCACTGCAAATAAAGAAATATCGGAAAACAGTCTAGGATGGTGGTGCATGATGTCAGCTGCAAACCCACCATTCTGGAGGCTGTTAGGAATTGTGGGAGTTGGAGTCCAAACACCTGGAGGGCCCAAGTTTGCCCATGCCTGATTTACAAGAACAATTTGTCCCAAATTATCATGGACGACTCTACACAAATATTACGCACCATTCACGACAGAGAGTTTCTCACATCAGTTACATACAAATATATTAACTAAAAATGTAATGAACCAGTACTCATAATAATAATAATAATAATAATAATAACAACAACAACAACAACAATATTTTTATACCCTGCCACCATCTCACCGAAGGGACTTGGGGCGGCTTACATGGGGCCAAGCCCAAAAATAACAGACATACCATGTTTCCCCGAAAATAAGACAGTGTCTTATATTAATTTTTGCTCCCAAAGAGATATTTTTCCATGAAGAAGAATTCACATTTATTGTTGAACAAAAAAATGAACCTTTATTATATACTGTACAGTAGTTGTCATCACAAACCAACATAACCAGACAAACGATCAATAATTTCTTGTTACAGTAGAGTCTCGCTTATCCAACCTCCGCTTATCCAACGTTCTGGAATATCCAATGCAGGCTGCCTTTTTAGTAGTCAATGTTTTTGTAGTCAATATTTTCAATACATTGCAATGTTTTGGTGCTAAATTTGTAATTACTACATAATGTTACCATGTATTGAACTGCTTTTTATGTCGATTTGTTGTAAAATATGATGTTTTGGTGCTTAATTTGTAAAATCATAATGTAATTTGACATTTAATAGGCTTTTCCATAATCCTTCCTTATTATCCAACAGTTTCGCTTATCCAGCGTTCTGCCAGCCCATTTATGTTGGATAAGTGAGACTCTACAGTACTACCATTATTTCCATATACAACTGATGTGTACATTTACCAATCGTGCATGCTGTGTGTTCTGTTTGGTGGGCGCCGGGAATGCTTTCAAACTAAAACTTTGCTAGGTCTTACTTTCAGGGGTGGCCTTATATTTAGCAATTCAGCAAAACCTCTACTAGGTCTTATTTTCAGGGGATGTCTTATTTTCGGGGAAACAGGGTAGTAAAACACATCAAATAAAACAAATCAATAAAACATAACAACACAGATCAATAAAACATGGATTGAATAAAGAGAGAGGGGATTCTGGGATCTGTAGTCCAAAAGAAGTAACTTGGTACCATCACTACCGGCCCAACCTTTTGATGGCAGCTGAAACAACAACGAGAACATCGTTCTTTGCCTCCCGCATCTGCCAAGGCAAGACTCAGCTTGACACAGTTTACTCTCTGTTTCTACAGCACAACAACTTTCAAATGCTACGCAAGGTATAAGCCAACTTGGACTTCAACTCCCACAATTCTTAAAAAGGTGAAAACTGAGGAAACTGGGGTGTCTCCTGCTGGTTCATCTAATCCAAGCCCTGCCCAAGAAACAATGGAACAGGAGCAAAGCATCTAAGATTTCAACCCAAATGGTTCAGCCAATTTCCCTGGCTAGCCGACTCATTTTCATGTACAAGGTGCGCTCTGTTAGTAAAGTGTGGTGTTTGGAGAAGTTAGGGGTAAAGGTGGTCATCACAAGCTAGGTGCATTGGTTCGTATAACAATTTGCATGATGGAAAAATGCAATAGAAGTCTTTAATAGACACCAAAAAAACAGAGTACCATCAAAACAATTTGTGTTTGTTTCAAAACTTCTTGCCAATTCACAGTGGAAAATGTCTTGATGGGAAAGGAAGTAAGAAAGCAGAAGAAAACAGAAAGAAACTTCTGCCAATTGTGGAAATGATTGGGTTGCTATGAGTTTTCCAGGCTGTATGGCCATGTTCCAGAAGCATTCTCCTCTGACGTTTCGCCTCCATCTATGGCAGACATCCTCAAAAGTTGTTAAGGTCTGTTGGAGTCTAGGTAAGTGAGGTTTATATATCTGGAGTAGTGTCCAGGGTGGGAGAAAGAACTCTTGTCTGCTTGAGGCAAGTGTGAATGTTGCCACTGGCCACTTTGATTAGCATTGAATGGACTTTCAGCTTCAAAGCCTGGCTGCTTCCTTTCTTGGGGAATCCTTTGTTGGGAGGTGTTAACTGGGCCTGATTGTTTCCTGTCTTGAGTGATGTTCTTTATTTAATGTCCCGATTTTAGAGTCGGTAGCCAGGTTTTGTTCATTTTTATTTATCTGTTGGAGGCAAGTGTGAATGTTGCAATTGGCCACCTTGATTAGCATTGAATTTATTTATTTATTGTGTCAGCGAACCAAGGATACAAGTTGTAATGTATTTGAAAACGCAAAACAAAATTAAAATGAAACTTGGCATGATACTAAATGTCCTTTGACCAGAAACTGGCCACTTGTCAAATTAGGTTCTGATTTTACAAATTAAGCACCAAAACATCATTTTTAACAAGAAATTTGACCGAAAAAGTAGTTCAGTATGCAGTAATGCTATGTAGTAATTACCGTATTTACGAATTTAGCACCAAAATATCACAATGTATTGAAAACATTGACTACAAAAATGCGTTGGATAATCCAGCACGTTGGATAATCCAGAACGTTGGATAAGCGAGTCTTGGAGTTGGCTAAGTGAGACTCTATTGAACTACTTTTCTATCAAATTTATTGTATAACATGATGTTTTGGTGCTTAATTTGTAAAATCAGAACCTAATTTGATGTTTAATGGGCTTTTCCTTAATCCCTCCTTACTATCCAACATATTCGCTTATCCAACGTTCTGCCCGCCCGTTTATGTTGGATAAGTGAGACTCTACTGTACATAAACCCCACTTGCCTAGTTTCCAACAGACCTCACAACCTCTGGGGATGCCTGCCATAGATGTGGGCGAAATGTCAGGAGAGAATGCTTCTGGAACATGGCCAAAGAAGGAGATGAGGAGATGAAGAAGAGGAGGAAGAACAGAAAGAAGAGGAAGCAGAGGGGAAGAGAGAAGAGCCTCCCCCCCTTCTGCGCATGCGCCCACCTGTTCTCGGGCCTGACGCTGAGGAGATAACTGCGGCGGTCGGGGCGCTGCTCGCGGAGGGGGCCCGGATGGATGTCCTCGCCGTCGCTGCTTCCCCCGCCGGGCCCGGGCCCGTTCCCCGAGAAGGAGCGGCCCAAAGGCCTCCGCCGGGAGCCCATCATCATCCTCAGGCTGTGGAGGTCCGGCTCGGGCTCTCCGGGGCCGAGAAAGGGAGGCTGAGAGAGAGAGAGAGGCGCTGTGAGGCGACGGCCGTCAATCAATGCCCCCCCGAGGGGCCCGACCCCACTATTTATAGCCCGGCGCACATGGGGCTGTCAATCAAGGGGAGGGGGCGGGGCCTCTCTCCAGACCTTCTTCCCACGAATGGGACAAAATCCAGGTTGGATCCACATTCACCCTTGCCTCAAAAGATAAGTTCTTTCTCTCACCCTGGACATCATTCCACAGATATAGAAACTTCCCTTGTCTGATTTCCAATATACCTCACAACCTCTGAGGATGCTTGCCATAGATGTGGGCAAAATGTCAGGAGAGAATGCTTCTGGATCATGGCCATACAGCTTGGAAAACTCACGGCGACCCAGTGATTCCGGTCATGAAAGTCTTCGACAATACATTATTATTATTATTATTATTATTATTATTATTATTATTACAGTAGAGTCTCACTTATCCAAGCCTCGCTTACCCAAGCCTCTGGATTATCCAAGCCATTTTTATAGTCAATGTTTTCAATATATTGTGATATTTTTGGTGCTAAATTCGTAAATACAGTAATTAGTGCATAGCATTACCATGAATTGAACTACTTTTCTGTCAAATTTGTTGTATAACATGATGTTTTGGTGCTTAATTTGTAAAATCATAATCTATGTTTAATAGGCTTTTTCTTAATCCCTCCTTATTATCCAAGATATTTGCTTATCCAAGCTTCTGCCAGCCCATTTAGCTTGGATAAGTGAGACTCTACTGTATTATTATTATTACATTATTATTATTATTATTATTGACACAAAGACCTAGTATGACACAGCAAACAAGATCTATATGCTGGATTTCGTATCACAAAATCACAAGTCAAACACTTCCCACCAACTTATTATTATTATCATTACAGTATTATTATTATTACTTTATTATTATTATTATTATTGACACAAAGACAGTATGACACAGCAAACAAGATTGATATACTGGATTTCGTATCACAAAATCACAAGTCAAACACTTCCCACCAACTTATTATTATTATTATTATTATTATTGACACCAATATGGCACAGCAAACGAGATCTATATGCTGGATTTTGTATCACAAAATCACAAGTCGAACACTTCCCACCAAATTATTATTATTATTATTATTATTATTATTATTATTATTATTATTATTATTATTATTATTATATTGTATGACACAGCAAACAAGATATGCTGGATTTCGTATCACAAAATCACAATTATTATTATTAGTTATATTATTATTATTCCTGAACTGTGACACTTTCAAAACAATTAGCAGCCACTGCCCCCATGTGGCCGTTGCAGGAATGGCAGCAGGGCTGTATTGACCCTGGTGTGGCTCTCCTGTGCCCTGTCCCCGCTTAGGTAAAACACACAGTAATTTCTTTATTCATAATTAATTTCTTTAACCCCAGTGAATGTGAAGCATTGACTGTAATAAACTACTTGTCATGTAAAAGCGCGCAACCATAAAAATGGCCAGAATCATTTCTTTACAATGTACACACTCCATAAAGAGGTCATTAAAACATCATCAGCGTTAAAAGACATATGACAATGAGCAGATTCAATACCTGGAACCGGGCCAGAGTCCATTATTAACTACTCACAGAATGCCCATTATTCCCCGCTGCTGCAGGTGATACTTTTATGATACATTTTAATCCCATATACCAGTGGTTCTCAACCTTTGCTGCTTTGGACTTCATCTCCCACACTTCCTAACAGCTGGTAAACTTGCTGGGACTTCTGGGAGTTGGAGTCCAAAACACCTCGAGGCCCAAAGGCACATATTCACAAAGGAAACAAAGAAGAACAAATTTGCACACATCTCTAGTTCATAGTTTTTAAAATGTTTTTTGCAAGGAGAAATGGCAATTGAAATACAAAGTGAAACAAAACACACTGCTGAAATATGCCAACATATGTGCATGGATAGCAATTTTTGGGATTTCCAGCCCCTATTTTCCTTAGCCCTGTTTGGGAGTATCACATATCAAATCTCAATGCAAAAGCATATGTTTCACCATTGTTTGATTCTTATGAACTTCAATGTTCAGATCTAAAATGACTTCATTGTCATAATAAAGAATATTGGATGTAAAATCCAAGAGTGGCAAATAATAATAATATAATAAAACTTTATTTATATACTGCCCTATCTTCCTGAGGGGACTCAGGGCGGTTTCCAATCAAAATAACAACATACATTACATAATCAGCAATTGAGAGACAATATTAAACCAGATACAACTATACAATTAAAATAGACAATAAATAACCATTACAAACCAGCCATAATCAAGAGGCCATGATCAGCAAAGCAGATTTTTCCTCTTTTTCTTTTCGTTCCCAAAGATGCAAATGAGAGTCATTGGAATATATGTATATCTGTATTTTTAATGCCACTCGCGTATGCATACCCTCTCTGTTTACTGTAAGATTTAATCGCTTGTCTGTTTCATCACGTTGACACCCAGGAACAAAAGAGCGAATTACAATGATGCCCGAACTATCAAAGGGACGTCAAGCTTTTCTGAAATTGCCATCTGTGATCTTGGCTCTGGCAGACAAACCCAGACGGCGTCTTGACTCCTTACGAAGATGTGAAAAGGCCTTTATCGTCGAAAACGACATTCTTAAGAGATACGAGAAGGTGATATCCAACGTTTTGGTCATGTTCTTATTATTTGGGGTATTAATTCCAAGTGGCAGTGTGACTGGTGGAGTGAAAGTAGGACAGAAGCGGAAAGACTTGAACCTTGATCAAGATAAGCTCACTAATATATGTGGAATAATAGCTGTGATATATTTTTCCCTCTAGCTATATCCCAATACTCTTATACCGTATACATGGCCACCCTGCAACCTCAAAGGAAGGACAGTTCTTCTTTCAGACACATAAGATAATTAGCCTTATTCGTTTACATGGCTTTTCAGAAGCATATTTGAACTTAGAAAATTTTGCTTACAAATCGGACTGAATGGTATTGATATTTGAAAGGAACGCGGAGGTGTGCTTGGACCATTAAGGCTAGCGTGCCAGCTGTGCCTCTTCCAGGACGGGTCCAATCTGGACACAATGACGCATCCTTTCATTAGATCCTATTTGGAATAGTGCAAGAGGCTCCGTTAACATTGGGAATGATTTAAAAATTCAACATACCTAAAACATTGCACTCAAATTACACATTAACAGTTACAGCGAGTTTAAGTAACTCCAAACATTGTTGGAAGTGCAACTCCTAGCAACTTTATCCAGCATAGTCAATGGAGGGGGGATGATGAGAGTTGCAGTTTAATATCTGGAATGCTACTCAGTTCTCATTTCTGCTATAATACTGTTCTTGATCTTATGTATTGTCAAGATGTTGTTGATTTATGGCAATACCATCACATGCCCTCTTGTAAATATTTTTAGAGAGCAAGTTTGCTTTTGTCTTCTTCTAAGGCCCCATCTACACTGCCATATAAAATCTAGTTTATCTACTTTGAACTGGATTATATGGCACTGTAGACCCACATAACCCAGGTCAGATCAGATAATCTGGATTATTTGATTTGATAATCTAGATTATATGGCAATGTAGATTCAGCCTAGGACTGAGAGATTGTGACACTTGCCCAAGGCCACCTACTTGGAATAATAATAATAATAATAATAATAATAATAATAATAATAATAATTTATTGAGTACATGTGTTCTATTTTACATATTGTGATATACAATAGACTCTCAGGTCCCATCTACACTGGCATAGAATGCAATTTCAGAATGCAGATTAACTGCATTGAACTGGATTATATGGCAGTGTAGACTCATATTGTCTAATTCAATCTGCACTATATGGCCCTGTAAATGGGGCCTCAGCCTTAGAAGGCCCCATCTACACTGCCATTTAAAATCTGCATTGAACTGGATTAGATGACGGTGTAAACTCATGTAATCCAGTTCAAAGCAGATGATGTGGATTATCTGCTTTGATAACCTGCATTATATGGCATTGTAATTGGGGCCTCAGTTAAATAAAACTCAAGCAACCAGAACTTTTAAGCAAAAAGTTAAAAAATAGAATAAATGTTTCTTTAAATTAAAATTAAAATCAAAATTTTAATGGAAATGTTAAATTAAGTTTGTTTTTATTTGCTTTTAATACAAATGAAACAACCCAAAACGAACAGCAATTCTATACGAATGCACACCACTACTATGAACACAGAAGTTTGTCTTACAACTTTTCCAATTGAAAGTATGTGAATTGCATGACATGCATGTGAGTAGGATTCCCAACATCCTCAGCTATTGCAGCCAATTGTTATACTGGGACTGGTAGTCAGACAGGATCGGGAGGCCCATAATACTCATCCGTGAACTATATTCACAAATCAATATACATCCGATGTTCCTTTTCAGCAGAGCAGCAAAAGGACTGCAGAAAATTATTTGTGATTGGTGATTTCGGCTTTGTTTTGCTTTGTTAACTAATGATTCATGATTTTGAAAAGAGATGTTTTCTCCGATGCTTTGGCAGAGCATTTGCCAGGCAGGCTCATTAACATCCATTACATCTTCTCAAAAACTACTTGAGAAGTTTGGGAGAGGCTTGAAGATGCCAAGCTCGGCTTTCAAAGGCAGAGGTTCTTCGAGATAAGTCATTAGCCAGACACAAACAAAGGGCATCCCAATTGTGTCAATGTGCCTCTCATCTGAAATGAACAAAATAACCTTTTACATAATCCCATTAGCATTTTCGGGGGAAACGATGGCCTTTGAGCAGATCCTTACAAGAAAGCCTCTCCTTTCTCTTGCAGAAAGGCCACAGGTATGTAATCTGATTTAATATTTTACAATTGATATTAAACAATAGAGAAGAGCCTGCAGAGCGCCATGAGTCATGCAGGTCTTTTTGCAAGGTGTTCCTGCTGGAGGATTCCATTTTCCTGCAGAAGAGGATAATGGTTTATATAATTTCAATGCCCTATAGAACATCTGTTGCCCAGCATGAAACCTAACCACTTAAAGACTACCTGTTTATCTCAGTCTTTCCTTTTTGGCATCATGAAGATGACAATAATACGAATCCCCTTTGTAACAAACTCATATACGCTATAGGATGAATGCAGTTTGATGCCGCTTTCAGTACCATGGTTTCATGCTATGAGCCTCCATAGTGGCGCAATGGGTTAAACCCTTGTGCCGGCAGAACTGCTGACTGAAAGGTAGGCGGTTTGAATCCAGGGAGCAGTGTGAGCTCCCATCTGTCAGCTCCAGCTTCCCATGTGGGGATGTGAGAGAAGCCTCCCACAGGATGGTAAAACATCCAGGCACCCCCTGGGCAATGTCCTTGCAGACAGCCAATTCTCTTACTATACAAAATCCCAGAATAATTGTAAAGTATCTACACAGAGCCAATTCTCTTACACCAGAAGCGACTTGCGGTTTCTCAAGTTGCTCCTGATACGAAAAAAAAGGAATTTGTAGATATACCAGCCCTCTCTGGTGGAGAAGGCAAAAGACCTTGTAAAACCAAAATCTTCACGACTCCATAGCACGGTGTCAATTGTGTCAAACTGTGTTAAATCTACAGTGTGGATGCATCCTGAATGCTAGGAAACATGGGGGCATCATCACCTTTGGATCATTCTCAACTATGATTGCCAGCTTTCTCTTAATATGAGGTCCTTATTTGAGATTCAGAAAGCTGGTCCTTTATCTGATTGGCAGATGTCGCTTCAAGTCATTTCTTACTTACCGCAACACTAAGGAAAACTTGTCATAGGTTTTTCTCGGTAAGATTTGCTCCGAGGAAGTTTGCCTTTGCCTTACTTTGATGCAAAGAGAGTGACACTTGCCTAAGATGGGTCTCCATGGTAGGGATTCAAATCATAGTCATAATCCAATGCTCACACCATGATGGTTCTTAGAATGTCCTCTATTGGAGGTTTTCCTTTTAAATATTTATTTATTTATTTATTTACTACATTTATATCCCGCCCTTCTCACCCAGAAGGGAACTCAGAGTGGCTTAAAAGTTATATGTACATACAAAATATTATATCATTTGCATAGCACAATATTAGCATTAAATAGACGGAAGATGTCCAAAAAATTCCCATATTTTTGGAATACTGACGCTCCATAATGTCAACGTGATGCATAATGATATGTGCATCACGTAATTTACAAATGTGCCCACTATATTAGTTTTAGAGAGAAACATGTGGCTAAGTGTACTTAAATAATAACAATAATAATAGCTTTTATTTGGTATGTTCTTATTAAATAATAAAAACAATAATTGATTTTAATTGGTTTGTTGTTGTTATTATTATTATCTGCCTCTCCTTGTGGTTTGAAGCACTATTAAAATACATATAACAATATACACACAGGTAAAATATAGGTTATTGGTGTTTTTATTTGGTATTAATCTTGTTGATAGTTACTTCAGCTCTGCAATTCATGAATTTGTACTGTTCTCTGCTGTTGTTTTGAAAACGTGACCACTGGCCACATTAGCCCCAATGTACACAGAAGCACAAATCCCCCCTTTTAAAAAATGCAAAGGCAAAAAACCTCTTGAAAGGCCTGGCCCATAAAGGCAGCTCAGAAGCCTGGACAAGTCAAAACACATTGAATATCAGCTGGAAAAGAAAAACACAAAAGGAAAGGGGAGGTTAGTGAACTGAAGGACTTGAGCCCCTTCTCTTACATTGTAGCTTGAAAAGGGATTAGGACTCATTGACTAGGACCCTGAATAGAAGTGTTTTTGACATGAGGCTTCCATGAGACTCCCCGTGGCATATCCGGGGCAACTTGGATCAGGCCACTCTAGATTATTTCGCCTGGTGTAGACACAGCCTGCATCTGAACTGGCTCAGTGAATAGTACAAGAAAAAAAAACCTCACATGGATCTTTATCTCATTGGAGAGAATGTAAGGCATCGATGTAATTCAGGAGTTCTATTAATTGTAGCGTCATATCTAAAAATGACACGGAAGGAAACTGAAAAGCCATGTAGCCATTTGTGGAAGATTATCTCAGTCCCCCTTATTTACACATGGATGGGCGCATTGAACAAGCACATATACCATTCCCAAACAACAAATGCCTTTGTCTCAGAATGCCCTTTGGGACAAAACAGAAGTGATGTGAAGTATGTCTCTGAATTTCTGTATTTTATGTCTTCAGCTTTTATTTTTACCTTGCCTTTAAGGAGGAAAGGAGGCTTGTTAACAGCGCGCATTTTAAAATATGCAAATAATAGATATTCCGGGCTTCAGGGGCTGGCAATTAGCGGGATTGCGGCAGACCTGGGTTTAATTCTCCCCTCCTCCATGGCTGCGCTCACCAAAACAACACCTTCAAAGCTGTTCTGTATATTGGCAGGAGATCCCACATGCATTTAACATTCCCTTTTGATTGTTGCAATGCTGATTGTTAATAACCCAAACTAAGGTCTACTATTTGTGTGTGTGTGTGCATATATATATATATATATATATCTTTTGGGCTGCGATATATATATCCATGTTAAATGCAAGGAAACACTCCGTATTCTTTATGGCACCAAAGCTAACTAATTCATTACTTAGATCAATATATCGGGGAGGGAGAAATGGAACAAAAAGCTATCCCTCATCAATCAGGAATGTGAATGTCTCCCTCTGTGTGATATTATTTTTAAATAGAAGGGCTTATTAAAACAGGAGAAGTCTTAGAAGAGGAATTCTTCCCTCTTTCATGCATTTACTTGATCCAGTTCCTTATGTGGAAAATGGAAGGAAAAATTATGCTTATTTTCCTCCTTTTGCCAGTTATTTTAGCTGAGCATTCCTGTCTGGTCTTCCTGTTTCAATAATAATAATCATAATAATAATAAAACATTTTATTTGTTATCGGCCTCTCCTCGCAGCCCAAGACAAGATACAACATACTTAAAACACACAGATAAAATGTAATACCATTAAAATGCATATATTAACACACAGCACTAAGATTTTCCTGCTGTGCATTATTTTTATTTGTCACTCACTTCTCAACGTAAGGTAAAGGTAAAGGTTTTCCCCTGACATTAAGTCTAGTCGTGTCCGACTCTGAGGGTTGGTGCTCATCTCTATTTCTAAGCCAAAGAGCCGGCATTGTCTGTAGACACCTCCAGGAACATGTGGCCAGCATGACTGCATGGAGTGCTGTTACCTCCTTGCCGAAGCGGTACCTATTTATCTACTCCCATTTGCATGTTTTCAAACTGCTAGGTTGAGAGAAGCTGGGACTAACAGTGGGAGCTCACCCCACTCCCCGGATTCAAACCATTGACCTTTCGGTCAGCAAGTTCAGCAGCTCAGCGGTTTAACCCGCTGCGCCACCAGCCTCTCAATGTAGACAACCTAAAATATAATACAGTAGAGTCTCACTTATCCAAGCTAAACGGGCCGGCAGAAGCTTGGATAAGCGAATATCTTGGATAATAAGGAGAGATAAAGGAAAAGCCTATTAAATATCAAAATAGGTTATGATTTTACAAATTAAGCACCAAAACATCATGTTGCACAACAAATTTGACAGAAAAAGTAGTTCAATACGCAGTAATGTTATGTTGTAAATACTGTATTTACGAATTTCACGATAAATTGAAAACATTGACTACAAAAATGGCTTGGATAATCCAGAAGCTTGGATTAGTGAGACTCTACTGTACTATTAAAATGCGTACATTAATATACACATAAGATTGACATTAATACAACTAAAATTTAGGCTAAAATAGACTATCTAGACCTGATGGAAGGCAACCTAGTTTTTCAACTCTATTTTGAATCATTATATATGTTATAAAAACACCAATACGAATAAAAAATAAATTTAAAATTCCTGGTTTCAAACTGGATGGGTGATAGCTCTATCTCACAGGACTGTTATGATGCCCTTAGTCCACTCCAGTTGCCATGGAAACCTTCAGTGGCATTCTGGGGCCTGTAGTTTAGCGAAAGGCTTTCCTTTCCTGGATTGCAAAATCCCAGAATTCCGGAAGAGGTTGCCATGGCAGCTGGATTGGAATAACATCCCCATAGTGTAGTGTGGCCTCAGAAAACCGAGACAGTGGGCAAAGGCCACAGGCGAGAGGCGTTCATTGAGGAAATAACCTACTTCTTTACCCCTCAGTCCTTCTCTGTCAGAGCCCAGGGCCGATTGTGGCCTCTTGGGGTTAAGCCACGCCCCTCTCCAAACAGGCCACGCCCTTCAGGCCGAAAGCGAGGCCCCCTCCCGTCCCTTCTATGTCAGAGGCCTATTGGGGTTAGGCCCCGCCCCTCTCCCAACAGACCACGCCCCTCGGGTCGAGAGCAAGGCCTATATCAAAGGCCTGTGGGATTGGGCCACGCCCCTTTTCAAATAGGCCACGCCCCTCAGACAGAGAGCGAGGCCCCCTCTCGGCCCTTCTATGACAGAGGCCTGTAGGGGCTAGGCCACGCCCCTTCAGTCAGGCCGAGAGCGAGGCCCTTCTACGACAGAGGCCTGTTAGGGTCTCTCCCAACAGGCCCCGCCCCTCAGGCCGAGAGCGAGGCACCCTCTCGGTCCTCCTCTGTCAGGGTTAGGCCACACCCCTCTCCCACAAGGCCACGCCCCTTCGGCCAGCCCTCGAGGTCCCCTCTCGGCTCCCTCTCGGCCCTTCTATGTCAGAGGCCTGTTGAGGTTAGGCCACGCCCATCTCCTAACAGGCCCCGCCCCCTCCGCTGGCCCCGCCCGCCCTCGCCGCCGCCATGTTGAGGCGGTCGCTGCCCGGCGCTGGGTGAGGCCTGTGCGGGGCCTGGGCCTCGGAGGCGGCGGAGGAGGAGGCGGCTGCAGAGGAGCCGCGGTCAGGCTCGGTAAGCGCGGCGGGGGAGAAGAGGGGAAGCAGGGGAAGCGGCGTGGGCCTCGCTGGGAGGCCTGGCGCTCTTCCTGTGGGCGCCTTTGCCTGGGCGAGAGGGCCTGAAAAGCTCCCCTCAGAGAAGCCAGTCAGGAAGCCGAGGCGTATGTTTTCCTCGCCTCTGCTTCCCTCTGAAAAATTACCCCATTTGCACAGGACACCAAATTGGGAGGGATGGCCCAGGCCCCTTCTTCACTGCCATATCAAATCCAGATTATCTCTTTTGGACTGGATTATATGTCAGTGTAGACTCATATCATCCAGTCCAAACAGATAATGTGGATTATCTGCTTTGGTTAGATGGATTATATGGCAGTGTAGACTCAGATAATGCAGTTCAAAGCAGATGTTGGGGATTATTTGCCTTGATATTCTGGATTATATGGCAGTGTAGACTCAGATAATGCAGTTCTAAGCAGATGTTGGGGATTATTTATTCTGGATTATATGGCAGTGTAGAAGGGGACTCTGTTTCCAGAAGACAGCATCAGGATCCAAAAGCACCTCAAACAGATTAGAAAGAGAATTGATTGGCCCAAATGAGCAAAACTGGATTTCAGCACTAAGGAAAATTGCAATGCAATATGAAATGCACACATCGAAAATGGCTTGAAAACAGTCCATACGAAACGGATCGCAAGATGAACACGAGTCAACAACGTGATGCGGCAGCTTAAAAAGCCAATGTGATTCTAGGTTGCATCAATAGGAGTCCAGTGTCGAGAAGTCATCGTCCCAATATCTAACCCAGTGTCAAGAAGTCATAGTCCCAATATCTGGGCAAACCTCGGCTCTCCTTCAGGCGTTTTGGACTTCAACTCCCACAATTCCTATCAGCTAGCAGGCTGTTATGAATTGTGGGAATTGAAGTCCAAAACACCTGGAGGAGGGCCGAAGTTTGCCCAAGCCTGATCTAACTACAGTCATATCATTCAGTAGGAAAAAAAAACATAATATCAACATGGAGAAATATTAAGGTACTACACCTAGGTAAAAAATGGAATATCTATGGCATTATATATATGGGGGGGGGGGGGGGGCTGTATAGGATGGGAGACCCCAAACTTAAAAACAGTCCATGTGACAGGCATCTAAGGGCCCTTCCACACAGCCATACAATGCAAAATATCAAGGCAGATAATTGAATTGGAATATCTCAATCCACACTGCCAGATAATCCAATTCAGTGTGGATTTTATACAACTGTGGAAGGGGCCTATGAGTCTTAATAGACCACAAGCTGAACATGAGTCAAAAGTGTGATGCAGCACCTAAAAAAGCCAATGTGATTCTAGACTGCATCAATAGGAGTGTAGTCTCTAAGGAATAATAATAATAATAAAACTTTATATACCGCCCCATCTCCCAGAAGGGACTCAGGGTGATTTACAATAAAGATACAGACATACATTACACAACAATATAAAAACCATAGTCCCACTCTGTTTGGCTTTGGTCAGTCCTCATCTGGACTACTAATCCAATTTACAGATAGCACCAGGTTGGGAGGGATAGGTAAGGCCCCAGAGGACAGGATCAGGATCCAAAATGACCTGAACAGTCTAGAGTCTAAAATAATATTGACTACACGTAGGCAATAAAATCCACAGATCCAGGATGAGAGACCCCTGGCTTGAAAATAGTCCCATGTGAAAGGCATCTAGAAGCCTTAGTAAACCACAAGATGAACATGAGTGAACAGTATGATGTGGCTGCTTCAATAGGAGTCCAGTGTCTAGATCAAGAGAAGTGATAGTGCCACTCTATTCTGTTTTGATCAAATCTTTGAGTGCTTTCATTGTATTTCATGGCCTGGCAGGGGGTTGGGCTGGATGGCCCTTGTGGTCCCTTCCTTGTGGTTTAAAGATTCTTCCAACACTGAACCCACGAGCAAAGGATGAGGGTGCCATTGCAAAAGAAGAGTGACAAAAGTATCTATAGCAAAGCATACAAGGATCCTTTTCTCCTTAGGTTCTGAAAGGCATCCCTGGAGATAAGCCAGGCAAAAGAAGGTACTTTTTTTGCTGCAGCAGAGCTGTTCCGGCAGCTCTCCTTTGCTGACATGCCTCAGAGGTCAGTCAAGATGCACTGGCAAGACATTGGTCAACATACCCCATTGCAGGGTTGCTAGAAGCCCGTCACAAATCTATGACATGCTTTCTCTATTTCTAAGGAAGTAGTTTGGTTACAGACTGATTCCCAATGCCTGAGAGCTACTTCAAAGTTAATACATTAGTTTGCTGCATGGGTGTACATGGCAACAAGGATTCACAACCAGTCCATAGAGTACACTGACTGTCATTGACCTCTGTTTATGGTGGCAATATATTTCTAACTTTGGAGGCTGCGTGTCAATTGCTGAGGGGCCAAACTGTGCCCATGACCTCCTTGTGGGTTTCCTATAGGCTGTACTAAGAGAATAGAGTACTGGACTCAGATAGGCTTTGACTGTGATCCGGAATGATCGTCATGTTCTTAATTCTGGTTTCCTGGTACATGGAGTTATATAATTCAACCTTCTATGCTATGCCATTCTCAAGTGTGGCCATTTTTTGGCGCACAGAAACGTAATACGTGAAGTGGTGTTAAGCTTGAGGACAGACTGTCCTAAACTTCAGATTTAAAGCAACCATCCTGGTGGAGCGCTGTCCAGTCAGCTATTCTTTTAATTCTGATCCTGCTTGAATCTTCTTCAATGAAATGTTGCTTTTTCCCCTCCTGCTATGTTAATTATAGCTGCCTATCATCCTTTTTTAACCAAGCTTGAGTAGTTTTCTTCCCTCCTCCTTCTGCACAATATTTATAAGTATTCATCAGAGGTACCGGAGGCCATAATAATATAATGAATTCTACTAGCCTGAAGCTGGTAGTGATGTGAATGGAGAAATGTGTTAGGTTATGGGTGCTGCTTTATAGGAATGAGTACTTGTAAACTTTCCAGTTGGGTGTTAGAAAATGCGTAGATGCCAAAGCCCGTAGGAGAGTAATGTAGCTTAATATACACATAACATTCGGGTTCATGAAATGTTTGCATCTCGGTACTTAATATGCTGGGCCTAAACACCCCAAACACACTGAATTGTGTTTGATCTTGGAACCAAACAGGGTCAGCTGTGGTTAATACTTGGATGGAGATCCACCAATGAATGCTGGGTGCTTTTGGCTACAGTATGGAGGAAGAAAGCAGCAAAACCCAGCTTTGATTAAGCCATGCCTAAGAAATAAACAGAGTTTCTGCAGGTGACTTGAAGGTACGCACGTACTATGCTAAGAACTAAGTCCATGTTGTTGAAATTTGCTATGTGTTTGAGGTAATTAATTTATCACTTTTATCTTTTAAAAACTAAAAGTAAAACTCACCAGTCCCATACCTGCCTAGGACCTGGTTACATAGAGGGCTGTTAAAGGGCTGTTTAAGATATACTGATTTTCTTCCTATATTATAGGCCACCTATGATGGAGTTAAAACTTCTTTTTTGGAAAATTTCTTTTTTGGAAAGCCCGGGCTGTGGCGCAAGCTGGTGAGCAGCCTGCTGAGACCAATCACTCTGACCAAGAGGTCATGAGTTCGAGGCCAGCTCGGAGCCTGCATTTGTCTTGTCTTTGTTCTATGTCAAGGCATTGAATGTTTGCCTATATGTGTAATGTGATCCGCCCTGAGTCCCCTTCGGGGTGAGAAGGGCGGAATATAAATGCTATAAATAAATAAATAAGTCATCATTTTGATTATGTACAGCATCAGCTCACAGCCTGGAATAGGACCCGTACTGGTTTGCAAGGTTTATTCACAGTTAAGTATGAATGGGATTGTCACCACAGTTTCTTACCTTTGGATTATTCCTTCCATTGAGCTCTAGCATTCTTGTGTGGTCTTCCATCCAGGTGCTAACCAGCTCTGGTCCTGTTTAGTTTTGGTAAAGTAGTTGCTTCATAAGACTTTGGGCCATGCACTTCATGAATAATAGTATCCTCAATCCAAAACTATCCAGGTGAGCCCTGCTGAGATTTGAGGAAATTTAATGTCAAGTAGTTTGGAGTTGAAAAAAAATCCATGTTGACATTTCTTGATGGAATGGAGTCCAGAACAATCATGGTGTTGTTCAATGATTGTGCTATAGGACTTTATAAAGGTATATATTAGTCAAGTGAAAAAGAATGTTTCTGCTTCTTGATAGCAATTACTGTAAACCAAAATTTTTATTGAAATTGATGGCAAATTAATAGTCTGTGTAAAACAATGGTTTTTGCTGTATTTGAAGTGTGGAAACAGAGGACTCCAGTAGCGAGTCTGGCTTATATAAACAATTTCATATGCATTATTGACAGTGGTCAATGGCCCATCACTTTCCAAAAATCTGTTTTTGGAAAAGAGAAAGCTTTTACTGGCAAGCAATAAACTGCGTTATTTGTGAGAGTAGAATTGCTCAATGAAGCATTTAGATTGGGAAATGGAGTATGAAATCAGTTTAATTCTGTAGTATAGACATTGTGAAGTTCAGGAGAGTGGCCTAGAGCTTTCTAGCAGATAATGTTCAATATCTCATCAAATTAATAATCCCAGGCCTGTGTAGGTTGGTTCTTCCACAAACAAACTTTGTGCAAAATTAATATAGCTGTGTAGTGCAGGTTCACCGGTGTGATAGGAGTTGCAATCCAGTCAGTTGAAGGAAAATAGGTACAGTATCTTCAGTGGACATAGAAAAAAGTAAGAGAAGGCAATGGGGTAGATAGGAAAAAAATGTTTTTTAGCTTAGCTACATGGTGGCTACTTATGCATTTTACTTTTGTATAAACTATGATTTTATCAGTGAAATCTTCCTTTCAATCATATACACAATCAGCAAAGAAGAGTTCATTTGAAGGGTTTTTTTTCAACTTGTGTGGTAGCATTAGTTGTGTCTTCAGCTTGCTTGGTGACATTTTTTTAGTGTCTTCCAGAATGCCCTCTGGTTAAATTTTGCCATTTCATATCTTTTTCTCTCCATCCAGCTTATTCTTTTGACTATTGCTGGGAAAATTTGGCAAACTGACAATGAGTGAGGATGGCTGTTCACAGTGGAACAGTCAGTGCAGTGTTTTCTGAATCTTTATTCTTGGCACTTTCCTTCCATCTATAATTACGGTACTAAACACCTGCTTTTTTAATTGCATTAAGTTTTTTTCTAGAGATATCAGATTTGTGAGAGAAGTTACGTATTGGTCAGGCTTTTTGAAATGAATTTGCAAGTTTGAAACTGTTACGTTCATTTTTGCTGGGGTTTATGGAGGAAGTTTATGTTTGATCGTATTAAATCCAGTTAAGCTCTCATCTACTGGATCATATTTATTATGATTTCTACTGTTACTTCTCAGAAAATTTACTTTTTTGATGCCATAAAACACTACGTTTTAGAACTATATGGCCCAGAGAATGGTTGCTGTGTAGTGGGAACAAATATGGACAGAAGGGTTCTGGTAGCCAGAAGGGGAAATACGGAAGGGGCTACGGAAAGAAAAACTGCCTCATTTGGGAATTCAGAAAAAGAGTCTCCAAACAACATAGGCTGATTTTTCTGTGATCCTCTTGGATTTTAAAATAAGAATTATTATGATAATAATTGATTTTCCTTTTCTGTTTTAATATGTCCTATTCACAGGGACACAGAAACCATACTGGACTCTTAAATTTCCTTCTTGAAATATATTGGCCTTGTGAAAAGAGGCAGATAAGGAGAAAAATAATGCATGCATTTTTTAATGAATATATTCTTTTTCTAGTAGAAGAACCTTAAGACAGCTTCAACTTTGTTTGAAAAAATCCTGTAAACTATCATGTATTGATTTGAGAACAACCTGTTCTTCCACTCCATCCAGCGGCTTTCCTTTTTATTTACTGGTTGTTCAAAATGTGATGCTCAGTTGGGATGATATTCATGTCTTTTTTCTTGACTCACTTGGTTGTATATGTTTATGTGCATCAAGGTCTTGCAAAGAAATGCTATTTGCATATAAAACAGGTTAGAGCATTTTTTGTGCATCAAGATTTCCACTGTGTGAATCCACCACAAAATAACTGGAAAAAACAAGCTGCCTAGTCTTTATCATTCTGTGTCATCTCTGCTCAGCAATATTACCAATGGTATTAAGATCAAATGTGGCAACACTGACCCACATTTTAACCCAGCTATCTATGGTTTTGTTCAATATGTAATTTTTGTAACTTAATATTTAATGGCTTTTAGAATGCTTAGGGAAAAGAAATAGAAATATTATTTGTCTGTATGGCATCACTGAACCTTGTGAGTACCTTTGCCCTCCATTACCATTAACATTCTGGTGGACTCTTCATACTTTTGTCTCTCAGCAAGAATAGTCTTTTCCATTGAATAATCCATGGTACATTCTTGCTGTGTCAGCTTTATGTGCTGTCAAGTGGACGATAGTGTTGACTTGGAGCAGAAAAACTTGGGTTCAAAGTCCCCTAAAGTTAGCAGTATGGTCTTGGACCTAGACATCTCTCTTAACCTAGCTTTCCCCAAACAAATGGTGTATGGATGCGCTGAATTTCAATTCCCATGCTGCTTATTGAGTTATCATTTTAGGACAATGGGGGTAGTAATCCAAAACATTAAGAGGGTGCTAGATTAGAGAAGGCTGTTTTCACAAAGTTACATAATCATCATGAGAATAAACTAATATAATCCTCATGCATGTCAAATATTCCATCCTGAGCTACTTGCAGTCAGAATGAGAAATAAGTATCTGCTTAAGTATCAAAATGAAGAGATGCTTATTTGAAGAGGTTGCTTATTATAGTGAGGTAACCTGGCTGATGAAGCCTTTGAGTTGATACATTTGTCAAGGGAAGGGAATAAAGAAATCCTGCCTGGTTACACTTGGCACCTTTAAAGGTTATATAGTAGGCATTGGAAATGGTTTCTTCTGACCTTTGGACAACATAAAGCCACATAAGCCTTCCTTTAGCTACCCTTGTGCATGCAGCTCAGAGACACATAAGGAGAAGAAAAGCCCGACTCCTTTCTGTCAGCCAGGACAAGAAGAGCTCTAATGCATATTCTGGCAATGTTTTCCCAGTGGCGGTAGACCAACTCGGAATACGTCTCTCGCACATTAGCTCTTTCCCTCCTTGGCTCAACTCAAGCTGTTGCAAGAAATGTAATGACAACAAAAACAAGGAAGGAAAGGAAGAGCAGTGCCCAGTAATTCAGAAACCGTAATATGCAAGAGAAAAGATGAAAAGGAAAATACAACCATGCAGAGGGCATTATTGTATTTTATAACAAGAGACAAATGTTGCTGTATCTCCTGAGGGTTTAATGATTTTTTTTCCATTTGGAGTTTCATGAAACAAGAGTCTTATGATGCTATACAGGGCTTGTAGTTGGTGTGGGAGGGACCCTTTGAGGAAGGAAAAAAGTATCTTATTTACCTCCCCCCAACTAAACATTGTCACTTTATTGCTGTGCATACAGTAGCATGAGGGAGAAAAGGAGAAGAGGGGAGAGGGTCCTTTTTCCCTCGCCTCCATTTTCTGAAATTATTTTGTATTGGAGTTGACTCTTACAGTGTGCCTTGCCTCCCACCAGTATCTGATAAGCAGCTAACATCTTCCAGGAGTTGTTTGGAGGCAGTAAGAACAACAAAGAGTCTTGTCTCTTAGAACAGATTTATGGTAGTGTAAGCTTTAATGTATTGCATCCCGTGAAGTGGACTTGAGCCTATGAAAGCTTTCATCACATTTTTAAAAGCCCACACAACTGAATTCAGTTTACTCTGACTTGCTGTGAGCGTGCTCTATGGTTTTCCTTCATGTTTTTATAAGGATACACAAATCACTTTGTTTCCTGTGAATGCCCTGCTTTGCAACCATACCAATAGCACCAGAGTGCAACTTTGGCCAGTGGAAGTAACAGGGATGCACAACATCATGTTGCACTTATCCCTGGATTTTCTTTATTTTTTTTCTTGGACTGCATCCTTTTGAGATCTGGAAGACCATAGAGCTTGGACACAGATGTAGCCATTAAAGTGGAATAATAGTACTGTAATTGTGTAGGGTGAAAGAACTGCAAGAAACAGGTAAAAATCTATCCACCCCCCTCCAGTGTAGCTGTACGCACTAGCAAGATAATACTTTGAAAAAGTCAATTTTGCTTTATTGTCCTTAGGTCTTTAGTTCTGCTAGAAAGTGTGAGTAGTTTGCCTGCCTAACAACTGAAGTTCTGCAACAGAGGTTGATCCCTATTTTTCTTCTGAGGTTTTGAACTGAAACATCTGTAATCACTCAATATTTACTGTTCTGGATGCGGATGATAGGAATTGTATGCCAAAAATATTTGGGATTGAAATACCTACTCTAGATTATAGGAACTAATAGCAGAGCAATTCACTTGTCTTCCTTTTGTCACTTACTTGAACTCATATCTGTACTCAAATCTATAGAGACCATGTTTTTGACAGTGTGTTCTTGCTTTGTAGTTTTCATCATGGGGGACATGAAAACTCCGGATTTTGACGACTTGCTGGCTGCTTTTGACATTCCTGATCCAACCAGCCTCGATGCAAAGGAAGCCATTCAAACAGCTGGGGAGGAGAATGAAAACCATCTCAAGCAGTCAGGAATTTGTATTGATGAAAATGCCTCATTGTCCCACACAGCGCCGGCTTCTGATGTCCCTGTCGTCAGCGTTATTGTGAAGAACACATGTCGTCAAGAATCGTTCGAAGCAGAGAAGGAAGGCAACCATCTTGGTCCTGGCATGTTGCACAATGGATTCCGTGGTGCGGATCTGCCCTTAGAGACCCATAACTATGGGAAATTTGACTCTGCCTTTATCAATGGTGATGGCTTGAGGAACTATCCTGAAAAGATGGAACAGACAAAGTCAGAACCGTTACCAACATTCAGTCAGTTCAGCCCTATCTCTAGCCCTGAACCAGAAGATACACTCAAAGAGAACAGTATTGTAGACAAGCCTAAACTTGCTCAAACCTCCTATTTCCCACCACACCCAATGTATATTCCATCTGGGTCATCAGTGTTAGATCTCCTTAGTAGGACTCTGCCAGAACCAGAGTTTAGTAGATTTATGTCAACTGGACCCTCGCTGCTAGATCTCCTTAGTAAGAAGTTACCAGAACCAGAATTAAGTATGTTTGATCAATACTGTAAACGAGACCCAAAGATAGATATGCATGGACTGCAAGAAAGTAGGGGGGATGTGGGCAGGAGGGAGCACGACAAGAGTCCAGAGAAACGTGAAGCATCCAGTAAAGATCTTGGGGACACAAACACCTTCCTTGGTGGCGGGCTGCCTCTTGGTAACTTCCATAGCAATAACCTGGGAGAAAGTAAAGGAGCTGTGCCTGAGATGAACTTCTCGTCTTCAGTCCCGCCTCGCCAGCGGATCAAACCAGCTCACTCTAAACTGTCATCCTGCGTGGCTGCGCTTGTAGCCCTTCAGGCCAAGAAAGTGGCAGGTTTCCCAAAAGAGGACCAGGCAAATGTGACAAGAGAGACTCCTGCCCCCTTTAAGGATGGCATTAAGGGAAGCCCCAAAATGCCCAAGTCCCCAAAAAGTCCAAAGAGCCCCCTAGAGATTGTGAGAAAGGCCAATAAGCAGCCGGAGTCTCCCCGGAGTGTGTGCAGCGACACCAGTAGCAAAGGCTCCCCTTCGGTGGCCACTGGCTCTCCCCCTGCCATCCCCAAAGTCAGGATCAAGACCATTAAAACTTCTTCTGGAGAAATCAAAAGGACAGTAACGAGGATTTTACCAGAAGCAGACGATTTTGGCAAATCCCCTCAAGAATCGCCGGCAGAGAGTTCAATAACAGAAGAATTTGTTAAATCCTTCCCTTCACCAGATCCAAATTCATCCATGGAGATGGAGCCAGGCAAAGGGTTTGTTAAAGCTTCTATATCGGACGCAGACTTAGCAAGCCTTCAAGCAGATGGCATGATTGCAGACATTCCAATAAACAGCATCCCGGGCGTATCTCTGCTGGCAAACAGCAGCGGGACAGTGAAAGTTGGCCTTGGAGGACAACAGTCAAGCAAGAAGCAACAGCCAGGAGTGGCGGCACAGTCCTCAAACCCTGCCAGCCTCCTTCCTAAAGCTGTGCACTTGGCCAATCTCAATTTAGTTCCCCACAGCGTTGCTGCTTCTGTTGCTGCAAAATCGTCAGTGCAGCGCCGCAGTCAGTCCCAGCCGACCCAAATGTCAGTGCCACTTGTGCACCAGGTGAAGAAAGCTGCTCCTCTTGTTGTAGAGGCATTCAACAAAGTCTTGCATGGTGCCAACCCTGTGCCAATCTATACTCCAAACCTCAGCCCTCCTCTCGAAAGCAGTATTCACGTCCCGGCCTCCGGATATTGTTGCCTGGAATGTGGCGACTCGTTTGCCTTAGAAAAAAGCCTCACGCAACACTATAGCAGGAGAAGCGTCCACATTGAGGTCATGTGCACTCAGTGTTCGGCAACGTTGCTTTTCTTCAACAAGTGTAGCTTGCTCAAACATGCGAGGGATCACAAGAGCAAAGGCTACATCATGCAGTGTTCTCAGCTATTCATGAAACCCATTTCGTTAGACCAAATGTTTTCGCCTTCTCCAACAACAAGCTCATTGACATCCTCAACCTCACAGAATGCGCGGTTGCCCTCCCTCCCAAATAAGACTTGTGCTGCGCCAGGTAGTGGGACTACGAATTTGTCAAACCCTCAGCCAGCTATGCCTCTGTACACGGACCCCTTGAGGCTAATTCGCCATGGATTAAAGTGTTTTGAATGTAATAAGCAGGCACTGGACTATTTAGCCCTAGCAGCACATTATCAGAGAACCTCCGAAGACAACGAGGGACTGGTAAGTCATTTTCTCCTGATCTGAGCTATTTTTTGGTGGGCTACATTAAAATTAAAAACACCAAAAAAAAAAAAACCTCAAAAATACATTAAGCTGATAAGGAAATACGCATTTTCACTTTTTCTCATATACTCAGGGTGTCCAATTTAAGGTATAAAATAAAAAGATAATGAAGACACAGTAGCAATCTCTATGATTGGATGTAATTTAGACATACTTAAAGTAGATTTGTGAAAATCAGTGGGATTTAAGTTGATCATTATTAATTTAAAGACCAGGAATATCATCATCATCATTATTACGTGGCCCTACACCAAACATGACTAAATTTGCATTCAATACTATGAATGCGTTCATGATCTCAAGCATGAACTGTTCAGTGCTAGAACTCCTTGGTAACAGTATATTGTTTTTCCATTTCCCTCAACATTTTAGTGGGATTAAACATTTGAGCAGTATCCCAAAGCTTTTGCAAATTATTGTCATAGGCCTGCCTTGGTAGGTTTATTTAGAAGCTTTTCTGGCTCCAATTGTGGACATTGTGAACCTTCCAGTTCTACCAGAATCCATTCCAAAATATTAACCGCATTTGTGTTTCAGTTCCATACTAGTTGCAGATAGAGAAGTCTATTAATTGGATGTCAAACTGTAATTTAAAATAATACATTTACATTGCAGCAAGTGAACATGAACTTTACAGAATAGACAGCCCACTGGAAATATTTATCATATTGAGACTAAAAATTTAGTGGTCTTTATTTAATAATAGTAAAAAAAACTGGTTGGAAAAAACCTTAGAAGTGCAAACCGGAAGTTTGGATCTGAACTTTATGCATGGAAAATAAGCGCAAAAGTTCTGGCTTCTATTTCATGTCATTCTATTCATTGCAGGGTTGCCACTTTTTTGTGTGTGGGGGGTGTCGAATTAGATGATCTTTGTTGTTGCAGACTTTTAATTCTCTTGATTGCTGAACAGGTTTACACAGAGGAAGAATTCAGTCTGACATTACTGATTCTCGATATGAGTAAAATCCTCCAAATTTGTTGTTATGAAATAGTTCACACTCGCCTTAACCATGATTTGTAGCAGCCAACTTGTAGTGTTGGCTGCTACATCTGTTACAGCAATGTGGAAGCTTTCTGTTCTGTACTCAGTCCTGCCTCTGATCCCTTCTGCAATTATTCTGCTGTCTGGGTGTCTTCAAATACTATAATGTGTTGCTTTTGGACCTTTTAAAAAACCACTTCCTTTGCTGTTTATTGCCTTTACCGCCTCCTTGTGAGCACTGGAGCTGTTTTCTGGCTGTTTACAAGTTTATTCAGAGATCGGAGAAATACCATAACTATCCCATTTAATGGTTTTTAATATCCTTTTGATCCATTTTTATTATAGAAATAGAACAGATTAATATGTTCAGTTACTTACCCTTGACCAAGGGATAGGATCATTTCACAGCATTATGTCCTCCATTCTCTTGATTGACTCCCTCACCCCTGTGTCAATTTAAAACATAGTTAATGGAGGTTTTTAGCACTAGCCCTAACTGTGGTTAACTTTGATCAAGGTTTACCATTTTCCAGATTTTGAAAAGTACAGTTGAAATTGGTTTTGAAAGCACAGCCAAGAAAAAAACGGATTGTTTAAGATTGTCTGCTGACATAAATTTTAAAACATGTTGAAGACTAGAAGTTTGAGCCAATATTGGGAAGTAACCAGGCATGAGAAAAAGTAAAAATTTGGCATGTGATTTAGAAAACAAGAACATTATGTGTATAAAAGGAGAGCATTTGCAAGGGAAGCCGCAAAGGCTAGTACCAGTCTGCTTTACCAGACTGGAGTTCTGCATTTTGTGTTGCTGTTCTTTGTGGTAAAGGTTCAGGCTTTTAAACAAAAATAAAATGCACGAATTAAAGGTTTTGACCAATTTCCTGTTCAGGCTCAGTTTTCTTCAACGATCTGTGAGCTTTCAAAGGTGTCTCTCCTTATGAAGCGAGTTACAGAAAAAAGTTCAAAAAATTGTATATCATGTTAGTATATGATTCATTTTATAAGTATGTAAAATGAACTAGTAGACTTTGCTGATTACATCTTAACTGTCATTTTAATGGCTATAAACGCCTTCAGAAGCTATTTCGTCTGCAGGAGAACAGATCAACAATCTGTCTTCATAACTTGTAATGAGTACGGCTGCCAAATGGTACCTGGTAGAACCAAAACATACACACACACACACACGTATATAACAGTCCTGCAGCTGGTAGTGGGATTAGCCAAGTTTTACATTGTTGCCTTTTTGTTATTAAACTTCAGAAGCACATCCTTAATTATATTGTTAATTAAAACTTTATAGATGTGCTAAAATATCTGAGAGGCTTCATCTCAAATCTTCCCATGCCTTTGAGAGAGCAAGGACAGCTATCAAGTTATTTTGTTTATAAACCGTTTCCAGCTTTACTTGCAGTCTTGATCAGGGTGTTTAGCACAAACATGGAGATGATCTTGTCCTAAATACCTGTGCCTTGTACAGACCAGCAAAATCTCACAGTTCTGTGGTACATCCCATGCTTAGATTCCAGGAATGAGGCAGCACTTTGTAGAAGTGGTTGTTTTTGACTGGGCTGAGTTCCTATCACAATCAGAGCACCAGAAGCCTGTAGATATATCTCCCTTCAAGTCACCTGTTGGACTATGGTGACTCCATGAATTTCATAGGGTTTTCTGAGGCAAAGAATCCTCAGGTGGTTTTATCAGTTCCTTCCTCTACAGCTTCTGATATACATGAGCAGTCCCACATTCAAATACTAACCAGGGCTAACCTTCAGCTTCCAAGATTAAAAGGGATTTGGTGCCTTTAGACATCTAAAATCAGCAAAATTCTAGTTGTGCATTGTGTTGATATGTAAACACTACAGAAGATACTTTAGAAATGTTGAAATTCTAAAGCTTAGCAATTAAATGAACTTTCAAGTGGGACATGAGCTCTTTCTGATCCTGTATAAGCCAAAAAATTCTTTTTTATAATTGCTTAGAATTGGTGTATTGTTGTCCTTTCTGATGCCAAGTTCTTAGGAGGAGAGATAAGGGCAGAAGGATTTTCTTGCCTGGCCTTTTATTTTGCCATGTCATTGTGATGATGGAAAGCTGAAATTGGCCACAGACTTCCATTGCGGGATTTGCATGCAACAGAAGTGTGCAGTCATCACTCTTGCTAGAAAACAACATGTGGGTTTCATGCACACTTTTCATAGGATGCGTATTGCAGCAATGAGTTTCACGTGAATGGAAGCTAAATTTAATTGATAAGCAAGGTGGAGGGAGCATTTTTCAAAGGGTACTGGCTCACATGTAGATAGAAATGGAATCCCAAGATCATTCCCTTAGTGTACAACACATCATCTGTAAGCAGGCACCAATCATCTGGAGACATTCTTGCTGGCAAAGTTATTTTTTAAGACTACAGCTCCATTGATCCAGCCAGAGTGACTTGTAGCCTTACTGGTTGAGAGATTTGGGGAGTTACAATCCACAGATAATTTTTCCAGGCTCTGCACTCAAGTTCCCACAGCTTCTAACTGTGCAGAGTTGCTGGCTTTCTGTTACCTGGCATGCACAGAAAAGCACTTGAAAAGAGGCAGGGAAAACGTCAGTGCTTGATCCACTAAAAGTCTGGCATTAGTCACAACAAAGAAAGCTCTCACAATGTCTCTGTAATAAATGAGTATGCTCTGGAACTCTGGGCTTGTCTAGTGAGTGCTTGCCAGCGAATAATGGGGCCATATGTTTTTCTTCTGACTGTCTCACAGGTAGATTAAGATGAAATAATGCATTGGGCATCTCTCTCTCTGGCAAGGGCTTTGGCCTAATTACGAAAAGCAGTGACTAAGTGTGATTGAGCTTTCCATCTTTTCTTGGAATGACTGACTCAGCAGAAAGCTACTTTTCTCCAGGAGGAAAACCAGAACATGTTAGCATGCTAAAAACTTTCCCAAGTGAAAAATTATTTGAGAATCTAAATAAAGGGAAAATTTGGAAGCCTGAATGAAATAGTTCCAATGCAAGATCCTTTTGCCCATCTGTAGAATTGTAGAACTGTTTTTGCTGCTCATTGTGGACTGTGTTTGTAAGCAATCTCTTGACCTGCTGTTTTTATTACTATGAAACATGATTCAATTACACAAGCAGTATTTCTAGTGATTAGTTGCATCTAGGCCAAAATTGACAGCTAGATAGTATCTTTATTGAGATTAAAGTGGCATGTAATAGTGACCAAGCTTCTGAGTTCATTAGAACTCGTCATCTGGCATCTGGTTAAAATGGAGGTGGAAGTTCAAAGAAGGTTGGGAGTGGTGCAGGTTGAACATCCTAAAATGTTGCAAATTATGTTGCAGATAGTAGATTTTAAAAGATAGAACATTTTTGAGAATAGCATATTGTGCATATTCTTAATACGGAATTTTTTAAAAGGAAAAAAAAGCAAATTTAAGAGATTTAGAACAATTGAGGTATTATGCATGTAAGAGCATGAAAAGCTTTTTTGGGGGGGTAGGAATTATTGCTGCTAGAATTCCCAACCAACAAGGCCACTGGGATTATTGAGAGTTGTAGTCTACACAAATAACTTGTTCAGGCTCTGTATTTAATATATGTACAGGTGAAGGAGATACTTTGACATTTTGATTATTCACAGTTGATAAACCCAATTCCCATCCACATTTCTTTCAAAACAAGTGCCTAGCACACTAGTCTAATATTGGTAGCATCTCTTTATATGGAATTCCGAAATACTACACCAATCTGAAATTGTCCACATAGGTAGCTATGATAGGGACACCATTGCTTTCCAGTGGTTCAGTTTACATAAACTTTGGTTCATGCAAAAAATATTTAAAATATTGTGTATAAAATTGCCTTAAGGCTATGTGTATATGAAACAAATTATATGTTTATACTTGAGTCTCATCTCCAATATGTCTTATTATGTATATATAAGCAAACACTGGTTTTATGGACCCCCACCCCCCAAATACAAAATGCATCAGCAATCCTCGATCTGGACCATTTCAAGGATAGTGAGAGGCTGTCAGTGTGTTATCTATGTGTTGTTCTATGGTATGCAATTTTGAAAGGGAAAGAAAATTGCATTAGGCTCTGCCATTTAAACAACTCGTGAGGGTTTCTCTTTTGTAAAAAAGAGAAACTGGAGCAGATAGGTTTTTGCCGTTGAGATTCATGGTGCACTCCTTGCTGGGAGACATAGGACAGAACTACACCTTATACATACCTTTGTGACTCATCTTCTTTGTTTGAGGTGACTCCTGAAATCATAGTTCAAAACAGAATGTCAGCATGAAAGGAAAAGAACTTCTTGACCTTTTCTCCTTATGTCAGCAATGTTCTGTCTCCTGCCCTGTAACCATTTGTATTTCCTCTGGAGAAAGGTTACTGTGGTTCCAATTTGAAAGAAAACTGGGGACATGCACCAGCAGAATTTAAAAAACAAAACTTCACTTGTTGATGGAAATAGAAGGAAGGTACCAATCTAGCCTTCCTACTGAGGGATTTCTAGCACCAGGGAGCAGACACCAGAAAGTTCCTTTCCTTGTTCCTGAGATGAGAGAAGGACTTCTGTGAAGATCTCAAAATCCAAGAGAAGCTCCTCCAGATCACCTAGACCTAAGCTAGTCTTTGATTTGGAATGGTTTGTTAATCTTACAGTAAATAAAAAACAATGCATTTCATTTCAGACCACAAATCTGGGTCAAGTCAGCCATTCCCAAATCTGTTCCCTCCAGATGTTTGGAGAAACAGTTCCCAAAAGCTAAAGCAGCCGACGCCAAATGGCCAAGTAGACTGACGCCCCAAACATTCAGGAGGCACCAGTCTTGAGGAGGGCTGAAACAGTTTATTTGGATGGAACTTTGTTATGATGATCTGGGTTCAGAATGCAAGTCAAACATCTGCTCTGTTGGAAGAATCTAAGATTGAACCAATGCCAATAAAAAACATCCTGAAATAGAACATAGTATAATTCCTTGTGAGCTGTACTAGTGTGGAGGTGAATGGGGTGAAGTAATATAGTGCAGATGACATCTTATTGTGTAAGTGGCAAGCTTGATAGGTGCCTCTTTTGCAAGACAAGGACATGGAGGACAAAATCGACAACCTTGAAGATACTGGGGATTCTCTTCTGCTCTTTTATACATGTCTTAGTTTTAGATTTGAGGGTTTACGTGTGCTTTTTTGTTTGTTTTTTTTTGGGGGGGGGGGGGAATTGGTTGTTGTAGTCCAAGTCTTCATGAAAACACAGGTTAAATACCTAAACAAGATTTTTAAAACTCAGTGAAACTATTAACATAATTATTGTTTATGTGCACAAGTGAAGCAGTCTAGGAATGGAAATCAGTTTTCCGGACTTAGATTGAGAGCTCTGTGGGGAATTCGATAGACTGCTGTCTGAATTGGCTGAAATTTACCAGATGCTTCTATAAAAGTTATGTATGTTAGTAAACAGTAATCAAACAGTTGTAGTAACCAAGTTGTGGTTAAGATAGCTGCCTTGCCTTAGTAGCAAGCTACAGTTTGGATTTCAAGGAAAGACTTTAGGAGGCAGGAAATGAGCAAAACGTGGTGAGAGTTCAAAAACAGAGGCTAGAAAGACATTCATAGAAGAATCAGACCACAAAGGGCCAAGGAAGCAAACTGCTGCCAGTATGTCTTGTTGATTAGTCTGAGTGGTGAGTTAGCCTCAAACTTCGGTGTTTTAAATTATCAAAGCAAGACTGTGTATTTGGGATCCACCCCTAAGCCCTATCTTGTCTCTGTTGAAAGGCCTTGAATACTTGCTCTTGTTTAGAATTAGAAAAGTGCCTTGTTGATTTAGGCTAAAATCCATGTAATCCAGATTTCTTTGCAAATATCTCTTTCAGGTGGTGTTTAATCCAGTACAGAGCTCTTGTGGAATCAAAAATGGGTCAAATCCACTTTTTACTCACTTGTGTTATACAGTGGGCCAACATTGTCCTGGAAATGAGATTCAACTCTAGTTCAATAGTGCTGCTTCAAATGCCATTCTAGGTGGCAATCCTTATTGTGTCTAATGGGTTGGCTTTGGCCCCAGGTTCAGTTTCTGCAAACTTGGCCAATACTTCTTTGCTCTTTGTCCATGCTTAGCCAAACTGGTTGGAAATTGACATACTGTATTTTAAAAAGTTGAAATACAAAAAGATTTCAAGGACAACATTGGTTTGCGCTCTGAATTCATTAATCTGTAAAGTGACCAGAGATAACAGCTGGTTTGTTAATCTTGGTTGTACATGGTTCATTGAGGATGCTGGCTAATAAGTGGCAGGTTTGTTGCACTACTGCAATTTTCAAGTTGCAGTTAAGGAATGTTTTGAACATGATAATCTGATAACCAAGAACTTGAACTTTTAACATAGCTGTGGATTGTATAGGAAGCAGTAGCTTACCTTTTCACACATCTGCACTTGGCACCAGATTTTAAGATGTAGCTGTTATGTGATCTTGAACATGAGCTCATGGTTAAAAATATAAAATATAATTTTTTTTCATTGCTTTTTCTTTTCTCATTTTATACACCATTTAATTTAAATGGTGAATAGGAAGTTCATTTTCAAACACCTTGTATACTTCTTCTTTTAATGTATTGGAAGGTTTGTATTAAAAAAATCATTTCAAGTGTAAAATAATGTTGCAGTGCTTATTACTTTTGAACGACGCAGCATCTGAGCAATGCACAGAAACATAGAAAGGACAAGGACCCTGCCAAGGGAGCCTGAAATAGGCAGGTACAGAGAGGACAGAGCTGAGGATAGAGCAAGATTGCTGAGAGCCAAATGTGTGCAGGAAAGAAGAGAGGACTGATGAGATCTGAAAAGTGCCAATGATGGCTTGGGAAGATGGCTTGGCTAATGGGAACCTCTCTATTTTGTTTTTGTCCTTTAGACGTGTCAAGTGTGCCAGATGCTGTTGCCTAACAAGTGCAGTTATTGTGCGCATCAAAGAATCCACACTCACAAATCCCCTTATTGCTGCCCCGAGTGTGGTGCCATTTGCCGGTCGGCGTATTTCCAAACTCACGTCAAAGATAATTGCCTGCATTACTCACGCAAAGTTGGCTACAGGTTTGTGTTAAATACAGAGAATGATGGGATTCAGTGAAGCAAACCTGGGGAATCTCAAGCCCGTTTGGAGTGCATAGTTCAATAGCTTTTCTCTCCTCCCTCTCTTTCTCTCTCTCTCTCTCTAGGTGCACTCACTGTGGGGTTGTCTTCATGTCCCAAGCAATGCTCAAAGTGCACATTCACGAGAAACACTGTGAAGTGTTCCACAAGTGTTCATTTTGTCCCATGGCCTTCAAGTCTGCAGATAGCACTACCGCTCACATCACTAACCAGCATCCTGCAGAACCTCACAAGACATCTCAGTAAGTGCCCGTCTGGGTAAATATTCACATTTTCCACAACAGTCTGGCAATTTCTCTTCTTTGTCCAGTTTGTCACCCAAGTCTTTTGAGTTGTCCAAGGCCTCTCATTTACAAAATTATTTCTAGTGCAAAGAGGTAACTTTTCCAAACCATTCCAGTCCTTTAGACTCTTATATCTGTTGATTTACAGAGGAAAATGTTATGTCTCTTTAGCAGCGCAGGACATTATTTCTTCCTAAACAACATCCATTTCTGGGATGGAGTTTTGTGTTATTTTAATGGTCTATTTGGAGAGATTAATATGTTATTGTGAATTTCACATTGAATTTGCTCCAGGGTGATCTACAAATGCTCTTGTGAGACCGTCTTTAACAAGAAGAGGCTTCTGCAAGAACACTTCCAACAAAACGCCAACAAGCTGATGGTAGGAGTATTCAAGTGTCCACATTGCCAGTTGGTGTATATGCAGAAACTCCAGTTAATGCAGCATGTCAAGGTTAGTTCCTTAGGATTACCTCTCGCCTGCACAGAACTAGTAATCTCTGTTTTGAGCAAGCTATTTGAATAAGGATGAGACCGTGATTTCTAGTCTCAGTTGGAGGCCTTCCTCATAGTTTATTAATTTAGATGTAACTGTAAGCTGCAGTTTGATCAGACCAGGAAACAATTACTTAAGAGCACACAAAGGAGAAGGGAATATTCAGATTCCTCTGCCATAGAATAGCTTTTACGTTATCTGCAACAAACATTATTCTGATAGAAACTTAAAAGTGATAATGTTGGGGGTTTTTTTTGATGTTGTGGTAGAATAGAATGTGATTTGTTAAACATAGCATGTTGAGTGTGTTAAATTCAACAGATTTGTGGGAAATGATGAAATAGAGCTTTCTTGAGCAGAACAGTTTATTGCTGTTTTAAAAGAAAGATTGGGTGACTTCCCTTTGTTCTGGTTTTTAAATGGGGAGATGTTAACCCTGATTGCTAACACTCTGTTGCTTGAATGTTGTTGTTGTTGTTGTTGTTGTTGTAATAATATATTTATTACCAGCCTCTCTCTCTGGCTCGAGGCGGGATACAACAACATTAAAACAAGGGATAAAACACTATTAAAACACATACAACAAGATACAGAGAGTTAAAATACCAGTTAAAATCCACTGATGAAATGCAGGTGATGATGATGATAATGATGATGAGGATGATTATGATAATTTTATTTATTATTATTTAAGAGCGTCCATGGGGTTCCTGAAAATCCTGAGGATCTTACCAGCATCCGACAAAAGGCAGAGACGAGAAGCAGCAGTAACGTCCTCCCGACATCAAAGGAGCTGTCAGTAATCAATGGTACTTCCCAGACTTCTTTGACCGCAAAAGATACAAGCCCGGAATCAAAGACGAAGCCAAAAGCCTGCAATTGGACGTGTCGGGAGTGTTCACAGTTGATCTCTGATAGAGAAACCTATGTGTCTCATATGAAGAAAAGCCATGGAAAGGTAAGAGTTTCCACAAAACTTTGAAGCCAGGTTTTTGTTGCTCTTCCCACAAGCTTTATTTACATTACCAGTAGCTTTTCATTCGTCTCATAAAAGTATGAAAAAAGAGAAGTGAGGATTTTTTTTCCTCCTCAAGATTGCCATGGGAGAGATTCAGAGATAACTTGAAAAAAAAGAGGTGGCAATATGATTTCCTGCATCCTATCATTGGCTTTCATGTAATATGGATACTGTTCTTCCATTTAACAAACTTGAAAGAAAGAAATATTATGCATTCCTACTGATCATTTTAAAACTATTCTTTTTTAAATGGAACCACATACAGGGAAAGTAGCAAAAGATGTGCTGCCCAGTGGACATAGGGGTTGTACACCAATATAATTTGGAGGGTCACTGATTCCCGTTAGGTGTTCTCTTTTGTGTGAGAGTGTCTACTTTTTATTGGAATAAGAGTTGATAAAAACATGAACACATAAGCATAGAGGCAAATAAACAGACTTCATTAACAGACTTCTCCAAAAGCTCATAACACGATACAAATAATGCACAAAAAATCTATCATCTACAAACACAAAGCACATACCCAGACAAATACTTAAAATATGATTACATAGTATCGGCACAAGACTCCAGAGATACTAGACTAGATAGCAAAAATATTTCAGCTAGCAGAAATGGATAAATTAATTTTTCTGTTAAGAAAAATCAGTAAGATAGATATTGGGAAGAGTGGGAGTCTTTTTCACGATTCCTACAAGAGAGAAATGAAAAGATACTCCTGGCAAGTTCTGAAAAGGAATGGTCTAGGTTTTTCAGTTCAGAGAAACTGCAAATATACCAACATTCCCATTATATAGATGGATCATTCTGTGGCTGAAGTAGTTCTCTCCTAAGCGATGAACCAGACCATGCAGATCCAAGCCTGTTGTTATTCTCTGGCCTGGCTTTTTGTAGAAATCAGGACTGAATTGGGAGCCAAATCCACTTTCACTTTGGAACTAAGTCTCCTTTTCTATTTTTTAGAATGTGAAGAGGTATCCCTGTCGACAGTGTGACCAGTCCTTCAGCACCACCAATAGCCTGCGCAGACACGTTCGCAACAATCATGATACAGCGAAGAAGGTTTACACCTGCTGGTGAGTATTAGGCTTATCTTTGGGATTTTTCTGGGTCTTTAAAACTACAAAAACATGGTGCAGTGGGTCATCTGTTGCTGCTGTGTTTTAAGACATAGGAGAATGAGGGATTATGTACTAATTGAGATAGATCTTTCAGTTTCTAAGCTAGATTCCCTGATAAGATTGTTGTATGTTCGGCATTAATAATGCAAGCACCAGGCTGTATCTAGTTCGGTAGTTCCTTCTTTGGAGCATGAAAGAAGTACATGAAGCCTCCAGCTGAGCTCTTTTCTCAGCAGCCCAAAACTGGGCTGATTTATCAAGGAGTCAATTTATGTACTGTACCTTTACTTTCACCAAGGAGAGGAGCCATCGTACGGATTAATAAGGAGACAGGAAAGAGCCTTCTGCTATTGCAACGTAGCATACAGATAAAACACAATGTCTGCAGTATCGAGTGGTTTAGTCTTTAGTGTTTTAACTCCCAAACTTTGTAGCCTACATTCATTCCTGCTGACATGATGGTTACAATTCCCACCAAGAGAAAGACAAAATAGAGCCTTGTCCCCTAGAAACCTTTACTTTTTATCTAGATGGAAACAGTTCTTAGCTTCCCTCATTGCAGAGATAAGATCTGCAAGACAGGCTAATGTCACCTTTATTGTCTGTGGAATAGAATACTCTTTGCTTCTCATCCATGGCTCTTGACAAGGGATCCTTTAAATTTTTATATTTGACATTCACCTTTTTTCTGAGAGTGGTTTGGCTTTTCTCAAATATTGTTTAAAGACTATACTACAAAGGAAATCTTTTCATAGAATGAGAGCAAGAATCAACTAATCCTAACCGCCTTACCTTGCTTTGTATTTTTTAAGGTACTGCACGGAAGAAGTTCAGACATTTCCGCAGGCATCTCTGCTGGAGAGCCACATCAGCCTCATGCATGGCATCAAAAACCCAGACCTTTCCCAGATCGCCAAAGCCAAAACTCCAGCAGAAGACTCGACAAAAGTAATCCGCAGACCTTTCTTTAAAATATGAAGGCGGGGAGACTGTCATTTTTCTTTATTGCCTTTGCCACCTTTGTTTTGGAAATGACTTACAGCTTCTAAGTTACTTTTTTTTTCGTGTCAGGAGCAACCGGAGTTGCTTCTGGAGTGAGAGAATTGGCCGTCTGCAAGGACGTTGCCCAGGGGACACCCTAATGTTTTGATGTTTTACCATCCTTGTGAGAGGCTTCTCTCATGTCCCCGCATGGAGCTGGAGCTGATAGAGGGAGCTCATCTGCACTCTCCCCGGGTGGGATCCGAACCTGGCAGCCTTCAGGTCAGCAACCCAACCTTCAAGTCACAAGGCTTTTATCCCCTAGGCCACCGGAGGCTCAATTTCTAGGTTACTGATGACAGATTACTATGGACATATTGGGTCACTGTAAAGAATAGGGAATTAACATCTGGAGAATAGTGAAAATAAAAAATGAGACACTTACTGTTCTAAGTTATACAAGGATAAGTATCAACTTCAGATATTTTTTTCCAGCAAAGTATCAGAAATTACTCTTTTATTTTCCCTCGCTCTGAAAATATTGTTCCATTCCTTTTGTGCAGATGTAGATTTATTAAGGGAAATACTTAAGGCTCAGTGACAGCAAGAGGACATTTGGAGGTGGGATCTCTTTTCCATAACCTTATGATTGTATCCCTCCCTCTGCACAATTACACAGGCTACGTGTGTTCCATGACAATGAGAGAAAGGCTTGACAGGGAATGACACACACACTCTTCTCCTTACAAAGAGTCTGTGGGCATCTCCTTTTGTATCAGCACTACAAACTATTATGCAGTTTGGTGCAGTAACATCATGTGTTGGTTTCACAGGCAAAATTTCCAAAGAGGGTATCTGCTGGTGGTTCAGACCAGACTGAAACGACGACGTCACGATCTGAAGATCCACCGGCAAAGAAGCTGAAAACAGCCCGCTGGAAGTGCGCAAAGTGTGGGTTCACAACGGCCACTGAGACTGAATTCCTGGAGCACATCCCTCGGCACAAGTCAGACAACTCCACTTTCCAGTGCCTGCTGTGCGGCTTGTGTTACACCTCCCTCATCTCTCTGAATAGGCACCTGTTCATCGTTCATAAAATAAAGGATCCGGAGGAAGAGGAGGAGGACGGAGATGAACAGGAGCCAGGACAAGGGGGCAGCAAAGAGGATGTAGAGATGGAGACAAGTGAGAACAGACTCGCAGAACCTAACGGCGAGACAGGCATTGTGGAAGAAGAGGGAGACAGTTCAAAGAGCAAAGACTCTAAGGGCGGTTCTGTGTCCTGTAGCACAGAGAAGCCCAGCTCTCAGAACAAACTTTCAAAGTCTCCAAATATTTAAGAGTATGTTTTCTTTGCTTTACGGCATCAATTGGAAAGTGCGGAGGGTGGTCGCAAATGTGCTGTTGGCTCCACGGAACGGGCCCGGCGTCCTATTCACTTCAGTTAGAAAGGGAAATCAGAAACTTAAAAACTGCCACCATCTCCGCAGCACTGATTAAGTAACGGATGCGAGGGGGAAAATGAATGTCCTGTTGAACCATGTCTGAACCTCCAGAATCAGGAGCACTTTTCTGTATCCCTCCTTTATCCCCCCCCCCTCAAATAACAGGAGCACTCACATACCACTCAAGCCACACACACCCCCAGCACCTCATCCACCTTTCCCTCCTTTTCATAAAAAAGCTTTGCCTTCAGGTTTTTGTTGTGTGTCTTTGTTTTTCTCCTCATGGTTCCTTGTTCAAGTCGACCAGTTGTTCTGTCTGGACCACGTAAATTTATGTTAATGCCTTTTGTCTCGTGTATCCACTAAGCCTTCCATCCACACTTCAAAACAACAACTCTCTCCAACTTCAAAACACTTCATGAATATAATCAAATTATTTTTTTGAACTGTCCTTTCATGAAGAAGAAACTTTCAATACTGGTATATATGATTTCCCCCTGTTTGACAGAGAGAGGGCTGTGTTTATAAGTTTTGCACAAAATAATTTTATGTTCCTGTTCTGTGTGTACATAGTTTGTCTCATTGTCAATCCATAGAGTTGCTGCTGGAGTTGAGCTGGAGCAATTTCTAACAAAATCAAAGGCTGGTTTGCTCAAAGAATTGCCCAGACATAGTGAGAGCTTGGGAGGGTCAGTGCATTGGACTACCAGACATCTTTCTCCCCTGAGCATATACCCTTTCAGTGAGAATTAAGGCAAATACATATTAAATGTCTACAGGAAGGCAGTTTGTTTCCCTGCAGCTCCCTTAATTCCTCATAGTTCCTAGTGGGAGTTGTAATCTCCAACCAGTCTGGAAGATCAGTTTCTCACCTCTGGTTTGTACTAAGTAAAGAAGAGCTCCTTTAGCTTTTCTGTTATAGGGTTAGCATGCTGTCATTTATATGTTATTCTGTTATTTTGCTGTATCAGCAAGACTCATCCTGCAAAATCTTCACTCACAGTGTACTGGGAGGAAACGCAGTTTAACACAGCTCTCACATTCAGCAAAAGTGGTTCCTAGTTTCAGCAGAGAAGGTTTGAGAGAAGCCCGTCCTGAAGAAGTTTGCTCCAGGAATATATATATATATCTATTCCTGCTCCCTCCTCTTCCAAGTGCTCCTGCTTTTCCATCCCTTTTTTCCAAGCCTCCAGTCTTTTGCCTAGTTGACTGATTCGACTCCCGATATTTCCTCGCATCGTACTCCCCATCTGTGCTGTTTCCCACCTTCATGTGTGCTTTTCTCTCATGATTCATGTAATAATTTACTTTTTTATACGGTTTTTATGTTTTGGATCGGAACCCTGCTCATTGTTTACTATATATAATTTAAAAAGAAAAAAACCCTATTTATCTTATTGCATATGAATTGCTCACTTTCTCGTCTGAACGTGTTTTGATAAAACCCTTTGTATTTTTTGATACTTGTGTACATTTTAGCCTAGGGAATGTTTTACAAGGTAGCCTAGCTATAGTAACGATAGCAGGGGTTTGGGGAGGGCAGGGGCGTCCCTCCCAGGCCGTCACATATCTATTTAATCTGCAGTGGCATTTGTGCCTTGCTATAATGTTTACTTCAAAGTATTTCAAATAAAATCATCTAACAATGTGTGGCTGTCAAGATCCATTCTCTTAACACGAAGGAGCGACTCTTTCTTAGGAAGCACCAACACAAAAACAAAAGGTAAGGCTCTCATAGACATCTCTATCGATGAACTGAAGTTTATTGTTTCTCTCCATTTTTTTGCTTTGAAGGCTGCTGTTCTGAAGTTAGATATGGAGTGCCCAGGAAATGTTCTGCAACTGTTTTGTGTGAATTTCCGTGCCTAATGTCTGGTGAACCATCAAGTGTACAGACTTGTTATCACACATGTCTGTACATAGTTATTAATATAGGTTGTATTAAGTGTAATAATCATAGTCCCATTGGTGTTTGCTTATATCCATGTTCTAATGTCCCTAAATCTGGAGGCTACGGTCTAGACCAGGCATGGGCAAATTTTGGCCTTCCAGGTGTTCAACTCCCAGAATTCCTAACAGCCGGTACGCAGTTAGGAATTGTGGGAGTTGAAGTCCAAAACACTATGCCTGGTCTAGATACATATTCTTAAGAAACAATAAGTCTTTCCTCACCCAACTTAAGCTTTTGGGAGGCAGAGGAATGGTTTGTGTCACAGACAGGCATTTCACTTGGTTTCTCCCACTTAAGATAGCAATTTATGTTCTGTATGTTGAAAAGAGCAATATGAGACATCAGAAAAGGCAGGGTAATAAATAAAAAATATTATTATAAGTAAAAGCCTACATTCTAATGGCACGATCCCGTACATTTAATCAAAACTAAAATACCTTTCAACAGGTCTTAATAAAAATAGCACAGGGCTGCAACCTGTCAAAATCAGTAATCTGAGAAGGCCTAACTAGATTGAATTCTCATGGGGTTGCTGTGAGTTTTCCAGGCTGTATGTCCATGTTTCAGAAGCATTCTTTCCTGAAGTTTCACCCACATATATGGCAATCATCCTTAGAGTTTGTGAGATTGATTGAAAACTAGGCAAGTGGGGTTTATCTCTCTCTCGAATGTCTAGGGTGGTAGAAATAACTTTGTTCGAGGCAAGTGTGAATGCTGCAATTGACCGCCTTGCTTAGCATTGAATGGACTTTCAGTTTCAAAGCCCGGCTGCTTCCTGCCTGGGGAATTATTTATATTTATTACAGCATTTGTATCCCGCCATTCTCACCCAAGAGGGGACTCAGGGCAGCTTACAATAAAAACACATATACAGTAGAGTCTCACTTATCCAAGCCTCGCTTATCCAAGCCTCTGGATTATCCAAGCCATTTTTGTAGTCAACGTTTTCAATATATCGTGATATTTTGGTGCTAAATTCGTAAATACAGTAATTACAACATAACATTACTGCATATTGAACTACTTTTTCTGTCAAATTTGTTGTATAACATGATGTTTTGGTGCTTAATTTGTAAAATCATAAGCTAATTTGATGTTTAATAGGCTTTTCCTTAATCCCTCCTTATTATCCAAGAAACTCACTTATCCAAGCTTCTGCCGGCCCGTTTAGCTTGGATAAGTGAGACTCTACTGTATAAAAATAATATAATACATTACAGTTCAGTTAAAATTAATTACAAATAATTGTTGGGAGGTGTTAGCTGGCCCTGATTGTTTCCTGTCTGGAATTCCCTTTTTTTTTTTTTTTAGAGTGTTGTACTTTCTTTATTTACTGTCCTGATTTTAGAGTTGTTAGCCAGATCTTGGACATTCTTAAAATTTTATATAATGTGATTTTATTTTGTAATGGTATCTGTTTTATACGAACTGTTGTTTTGTAGATTGTTTTATATGAATTGTTGTTTTTACATTGTTTTTAGGCATTGAATTTTTGCCTATTTACTGCAACCCGCTTTTGAGTCTCCTCGGAGAGAATGGCGGGGTAAAAGTGATGTAAATAAATACCCTCCAAAATGACTTCCAGATTTGGCTGTATTAACATTCAACAAAAAGAATATTTCTTTTTATTCTACTTAAACTGTCAAGACAATTTCACAGAATCATGGGATTTGTAGTTGAGGGAGGAATACTCACAGCTGAGGGGAAACAGAAAGGGACCCGAGGCTGTTGGGAATTCTGGGAGTTGGAGTCCAAACCTGGAGAGGGCCCAAATTAGCCAGAGAGGCCTTGGGCCTGACTCAACTACAAACCCCAGGGTGTTGCCATAGCAACTTTTGCTCCCCGCGGCGGAAGTGACGACACACAAAGAGCTCGGCTTCTCTCTACTCTTCAGGCGGGAGTTGGACGGAAATGGTAGCCGGAAGCGGAAGTGAGGAGGAAGAGGAGAAGGGAGGGAATTCTCCCGGCGGCAGCAGCCTTTCCGCCGCCTTGGCCTCTTCCCTCGGGATGTTGTCTTTGGATTTCTTGGACGATGTTCGGCGGATGAACAAGCGTCAGGTGAGCGGGCCGAGCCTTGGCCTCTTGCGGGATGAAGGCGAAGTAAGGGAGGGAAGGCAGGCCAGCATCCTTCCATTCGAAAGAATCCCATAGTTGGGGTTTTGTTTCCTCTCAGGTTTTGGAATCCTTTGGAGAGAGGGTTGTTGTATGTTTCTCGGGCTGTATGGCCATGTTCCAGAAGCATTCTCTCCTGACGTTTCGCCCACATCTATGGCAGGCATCCGCAGGATGCCTGCCATAGATGTGGGCGAAACGTCAGGAGAGAATGCTTCTGGAACATGGCCATACAGCCCGGGAAACATACAACAACCCTGTGATCCCGGTCATTTTATATATACACAATATACATAGAATCCTAGAGTTGGAAGAGACCCAACGGACCATCCAGTCCAACCCCTTTCTGCCAAGAAGCAGGACAATCACATTCAAAGCACCCCCGACAGATGGCCATCCAGCCTCTGCTTAAAAGCCTCCAGAGAAGGAGCCTCCACCACAGTCCAGGGGCAGAGAGTTCCACTACTTAACAGCTCTCACAGTGAGCAAGTTCTTCCTAATGTTCAAGTGGAATCTCCTTTCCTGTAGTTTGAAGTCATTGTTCCGCATCCTATTTATTTATTTGTTCCGCCCATTTTATAATAGCCCCCTTTTCTGAGATGTTGCCAATGCTATTTTGCACTTTATGATCCATTTTTACCGGCACATTCTGTTTTGGATTTTATGAATTGGTCTCTTGTTTTAATATTGTATGTTTTTTATATGCTTCTTGCTGATTTTAACGATTGTTTTATCTATTGATGTTTTACTGGTATAATTGTTTTATAGTCGTGTTATTGATATTGATTGTTTTATCGGGCTAGGCCCCATGTAAGCCGCCCCGAGTCCCTTCGGGGAAATGGGGCGGAGTATAAAAATAAAGTTATTATTATTATTAGTATTATTAGTATTATTAGTATTATTATCATTCAGAGCAGCAGAAAACAAGCTTGCTCCCTCCCTCCGCCCTACGATTTCTCCTCACATATTTATACATGGCCCTCATCATGTATTGTATTTTATATTTTTATATACGTGTGTTTTATTGTAAGCCGCCCCGAGTCCCCTTTGGGGTGAGAAGGGCAGGATACAAATGTTGTAATAAATAAATAAATAAATCATGTCTCCTCTCAGCCTTCTCTTGCAGGCTAAACATGCCGCTCCTCATAGGGCTTGTTCTCCAGACCCTTGATTATTTTAGTTGCCTTCCTCTGGACACATTCCAGCTTAGAGTCAACATCTCCCTTAAGTTGTGGTGCCCAGAATTGGACACAGTGTGACTCGAGGTGTGATCTCACCAAGGCAGAATAGAGAGGTAGAATGACTTCCCTGGATCTAGACACTATAGATTATTTATTTGTGGAATTTATACCCTGCCAATTGTAACCCCAGTATGTTAAAGCGCTGATCTGCTAAAATTGCGGACCAAAAGGTCTCAAGTTTGAATCCAGGGAACAGAGTGAGTGCTCGCTGTTAGCCTCAGCTTCTGCCAAACTAGCAATTCGAAAACATGCAAATGTGAGTAGATCAATAGGTACAGCTCAGGCGGGAAGGTAATGGTGCTCCATGCAGTCATGCCAGCCACGTGACAAAACATTCATATGTGAGTAGATCAATAGCAGGAAGTTAACAGTGCTCCATACAGTCATGCCGGCTACATGACCTTGGAGATGTCTACGGACAATGCCGGCTCTTCAGCTTAGAAATGGAGATGAGCACCAACCCCCAGAGTCGGGCACGTCTGGACTTAATGTCAGGGTAAAACCTCTACCTTTACTCTGCCTTTCACCAGTCAAGGGCCCGAGATGGCGTAGAGCCAGTAAAAATATACAATATAAAAATTATACGGTAGTGCAGATCCAGCTTCAGTTTCACATCGAAAATTGGACCCCCTTGATAATTCATCAGAAGTTGACTGGAAGAGCTAGAAATCCAGGCGACCTGCTTTGAACTTGATTATATGAGCCAGACTAACATATAATCCAGTTCAAAGCAGATCATCTGGATTCAGGAACTGGGTTATTTTGGCAGTGTAGATGGGGCCTGTGTTTCAGGGGAAGCACTGTCCATGCCTGTCTGTGTCTGAGTCATGGGGGTTGGTCTGTTTTATTTCCAGTGCCCCCCTCATCCTTGTCCCCTCGCCCCCTTCCCAGCTGTATTACCAGGTGCTGAACTTTGGGATGATCGTTTCCTCAGCGCTGATGATCTGGAAGGGGCTGATGGTGGCAACGGGCAGCGAGAGCCCCATCGTGGTCGTACTTAGGTAAACATGCTGAAAGGAGCCACGTTGTAATGGGTGGCTTCAAAGTAGGAACACAGTTTGAATAAAATGGAATGGGGTCCGAAGCTTCTACTGTAGTACTTCCCAACTTTTGGTCTTCCAGGTGTTTGGGACTCCAGCTCCCATAATTCCTAAGAGCTGGTAAGATGGCTGGGATTTCTGGGAGTTGGTCCAAAACACCCGGAGAACCAAAGGGTGGGATCCACTACTCTGCTGAGTGTGTCTTCGTCATAACTTAGCACGATCCCTTTAACACAAGCATTAGCTGGATGGAGGGCTGCACAAATTGATAAGTAACTTCTCCAGTCCTTAGGCCGCAAAGCCTATTAAAAGATGTGACACGTTTTTTGTCACGTAGTATGTTACAACAGCATCACCACCACCATCAACAATAATAACATATTTATTACTTGCCTCTCCTTGCAGCTCGAGGCGAGGTACAACATGGTTAACGCACTAGTAAAATACATGTAACAAATACACACAGGTAAAAAATGCAGTTTAAAAATTTTCAAACAAATCCACTGACTGAGGGATACAGTTATAGGGTGATGGCTCTCACCAGCCTGCCTTATTATCTTTTATGAACAGCAATGTTGAGAATACAAACACAATTTTCACCTCAGTTGGAAGAACTCAGTTCTTCCTGAATTTCATTTTTGTTTGGAACAGTTTTATTGCTTTTTTCCTTAAGGAAATGGTCTCTCTCAAGCTTTTCTGTAGGATCTTAAAATAAACCATCTTCAGCAAAGAACAGTCGTATTTCCAGTGTTTGTGGCTGCCAAATGCATAAGAACAAAAAGAGTTGTTTGGCATATGACTAACAAGTTTTGTTTGCCATGTCATGAAGTGCAGTTTATACAAATTGGGCCGCGCTCCCTGAAAGCCAATGCCAAATAAAATTTGCCAGTCTTTTCAGCTGTAACAAGATTCTTCTGTTTTGCTGCTACAGTCTGACATTGATTCCCCTTTTCCAAATACATACTTCAGAAAAATAGAGCTTAAATTGGGAAGCCAGGAGGGCATGACTTCTCCTTTCTCATTTGAATGCCAAGCTTGCCAATGATTGCAAACATGATAGAAATATTTGTCCGTGTCTTTCTTTCCACTGGATTTTACAATTAAAGAGGTTAAGGATGTTATGGGTTTGTTATTTCCCTGATACAACCCTTGGATTGCCAGTTTCTTGACAAGGAAGGCAGGTGATGGAAGAAATCATAGTAACAGTCCTATATAACTTGTCCAAAGTGGGTTTGCCATTGCGTTCCTCTGAGGCTGAGAGACTGTGACTTGCCCAAGGTCATCCAGTGAGTTTCCATGGCTGGGCAGGGATTCAGACCTTGGTCTTCCACAGTCCTAGCCCAACACTTAAGCTATTGTACCATGTTGGCTCTTACTGCGTGTTAGTATGCATAAAGATAGATAATTTATATAAATATATAATACTAATATTATAATATAATATACATATAATATTGATAATAATATTATAATGTGATACAATAATAACAATACACTATTATAATTGTAGATTATATATTACATGTAATTTACTAATAATATTGCAGTATAGTGGTATAGTACAATATAATATATAATGCTTATATTGTGCTATACTAATAATATAATAAATTGTATGTACATAGAACTTGTAAGCCGCCCTGAGTCCCCTTCGGGGTGAGAAGGGCGGGATATAAATGTAACTAATAAATAAAAATATATCCAATCCATTCCTATGTGGAGTTAGTTTGCATGGATATATACATATATATACCTTTGATTTGCCTGGTTAATCTGGATAGTTCTTTTTCATATGCTTTTTAAAGCCCTAAAACCAGCCTGGCTGACAGCCTTGAGACAAATGTCAAACTCTAACCACAAACTTTGTCTTTCAGTGGCAGCATGGAGCCTGCTTTCCACAGAGGAGACCTCCTCTTCTTAACCAACCGCATTGAAGAGCCAATCAGAGTGGGCGAAATTGTGGTCTTTAGGATAGAAGGAAGGGAAATACCAATAGTGCACCGGGTTTTGAAAATTCATGAAAAGTACGTTTCCAATAATGGGTGATAATTTATTGTCAACATATGTTGCTATCTTACATGGGCTCCTTTTGCTGCACGTAGGAGTCGTATTTATTTTTATTCTATTTTTATTATTAATAATACATTTATTATTTTACTCTATTATTACATTTATTATTTTACTGCATTTATTATTATTACATTTATTATTTCACACTATGATTATTAAAAGAATACATAAGCACATTTACGTTGAAGAAGATGAAAATAATGATTTAATCAGTTGAACAGTCATATCTTAAATTACATTTTGATGTAAAGATTCAAAAACATTTAAACTACTGATGCCTCAATTAATGTAATTTTATTGGTATCTTGGCTTATACTGGAGTCAATGTTTTCCCAGTTTTTTGTGGTAAAATTAGGTGCCTCAGCTTATACTCGAGTATATACGGCAGGGGTCCCCAAACTAAGGCCCGGGGGCCGGATGCGGCCCTCCAAGGCCATTTACCTGGCCCCCGCTCTCAGTTTTAGACTTAGACTCGCCCAAAGTCTGAAATGACTTGAAGGCACACAATAACAACAATCCTACTTGATTATCTCAATGGCCAGAAGCAGGCCCACACTTCCCACTGAAATCTTGATAAGTTTACAGTATGTTGGTTAAAATTATTTTTATTTTTTAAATAATGTATTGTTCTTTCATTTATCAATATTGTAAATGAAATATTGTAAATGAATGATATGGTAATAATATAATATATTGTGTATACATATAATATAATGTAATACAATATAATATTTATTTATTTATTTATTACTTTATTTCTACTCCCGTCCTTCTCACCCAATAGGAGACTCAGGACGGCTAATAATAATAATACAATATAATAATATTGTACAATATAATAATATTAATTATATATTATATATTAAATGTAATATTACTAATAATATTACGGTATAATGGTATAGTACAATATAGTAATATATAATGCTAATATTGTGCTATGCTAATAATATAATAAATTGTATGTACAATATATTATATTTTTAGCATAGCACAATATGCTATGTGGGGTATAAATATAGTAAATAAATAAATAAGTAATTGTTGCTGGGTTTTTTGTTTTTTGTTTTTTTTTTGTTTTTTTGCACTACAAATAAGGCGTGTGCAGTGAGCATAGGAATTTGTTCATTTTTTTTTCCAAATGATAATTCGGCCCCTCAACAATCTGAGGGAGCATGAATCGGTCCTCCACTTAAAAAGTTTGAGGACCCCTGATATACGGTATATATATACCCGGTTTACAGCTTGTCTAAAAGATTCATTGCTACCCCTGGATTGCCTCTTTTTGGCTCTGAGAAACCTGGTTGAGAATCTAGCCACAGAAAACATCATTGTGTTCCACCGTGATGGTCCTTTTCCGGCTGCTCTCAGTCCTGGTTGTTGTTTTCTCCTTTGCTAGACAAAATGGAGACATCAAGTTTTTGACGAAAGGCGACAACAACGCGGTGGACGACCGAGGCTTGTACCGACAGGGGCAATACTGGTTGGAGAAGAAGGACGTGGTTGGAAGAGCGAGAGGGTAAGCAGAGGCTGGCTTGTGGCTTGCTTTGCTTCCCACTGGGTTCACTCTCTGGCGAGTCTTGTATGTTTTGTTCTTGCCACAACTTAAAAAATCCATATCCATGCTTCCCTTTCCCAAGAGGAATAGAACCTTCTTTCGTTGTGTACCATAAAATCTGCCCTCGTCATCTTAAAAGCCTATTTGCTTTCTGAAAACGATGCATGTTGGAGTTGCTGGCCTTCAAGTCCCACATCATACAGTTAATCTTCATGGAATTTGGCGATGTCGTGTGCAAAGGTCATGTCTGTTTTGTCCATTTCGGTTGACATTTCCTGGACGTGCCACTGTCTATCTGTTGCCATGGGCTTGTATTGGAAAAACGGATAGACCTTCCTCAAATTAGCCACTGCTGACAATTCTTGGCCTGCGGTCACTTCAAATTCTCAAGAAAGGCTTCAAAGCCTGAGCCTTGACACTATTGTCAACCAACGCCTGGACGGTTGAGGGCATTCTATTAATTTAGAGTGTGAAGTGACCACAGTGTTATGTGTCCCCATCTTTAAAATACTTCCTACAAGGATACAAAATAGAAACTCAGATATTTTGCAATTGACGACTTGCTGTGATGATGCCTAAATCAGAAGGGTGTTGTCTTTTTTCCATTTTAGATTTGTGCCGTACATTGGGATTGTGACCATCCTAATGAACGACTACCCCAAATTCAAGGTATGGCTTCCATTGCATTTCATCTCCTATACTCTTGAAAACCTTGATTGAAGAAGGTCTTGTATAGATAGGCTGCTGAGATGTGGATGCCTCACAAAGTCAAAGGGCAGCAGAGCCTGGAGGCCATTGCTTGCAATGTATGATACATTTCTCTCTCTTCTTCTCCCTTATCAATGTTTTCCTTTCTAAAGCCTCCCTCTCTCTGAACCAAAGGAATGTTTTGAAAAGGGAAAGGAGAGGGAGAGAAGCTCTTGCAAGTCAGAAAGAAGAAAATATACTGTATATACCTGAATATAAGCCGAGTTTTTCAGCCCTTTGGGAGACTGAAAAAGCCCCCCTCCTCGGCTTATATTCAAGTGAAGGTCTTCACTCACTGCATCCTTTGCCAGCCTGCCTGCTTGACTTCCGGGGACAGGCGGTGCTTTCATTATGCTTTTGCTGCATGAAGGCAGAAGGGGGTTGGACTAGATGGCCCAAGGGGTATCTTCCAACTCTTATTTATTTATTTATTTATTTATTTATTTATTTACAGTATTTATATTCTGCCCTTCTCACCCCGAAGGGGACTCAGGGCGGATCACATTGTATACATATAGGGCAAACATTCAATGCCCATATACACATAGAACCGAGACAGAGACGGACACAGAGGCAATTTAACATCCTGAAGGGATGTTTGATTCTGGCCACAGGGGGGAGCAGCTGCTTCATCATCCATTGTGACGTTGTAAATTAGTTAAATTTGTCTCCCCACTTTATAAGTGGTACCTTATTTCCTACTTGATAGATGCAACTATCTTTCGGGTTGCTAGGTCAGCAACGAGCAGGGGATATTTTTTATTTTTTAATTGACGGGTGCTCACCCCACCATGGGCTGGCCTCAAACTCATGACCTCATGATCTGAGTGATTTATTGCAGCAGGCTGCTCACCAGCCTGCGCCACAGCCTGGCCCCAATATTATTATTATTATTATTATTATTATTATTATTATTATTATTATTATTATTATTATTACAGCTGGATGGACATTTGTCAGGGGTGCTTTGATTGTGTATTGCTGCACGAAGGCAGAAGGGGGTTGGACTAGATGGCGCAAGGGGCCTCTTCCAACTCTCATATAGGAGTACTAAAGAATATATAGAACCTATACAATATATATATATATATTGTGTGTGTGTGTGTGTGTGTGTGTGTGTGTGTGTGTATCTGCCAACCTAGCAGTTTGAAAACATGCAAACGTGAGTAGATCAATAGGTACCGCTTCAGTGGAAAGGTAGTATAGCGCTCCATGCAGTCACATGACCTTGGAGGTGTCTATGGACAGTGCCGGCTCTTTGGCATAGAAATGGAGATGAGCACCAATCCCCAGAGTTGGACACGACTGGACTTAATGCCAGGGGAAAACCTTTACCTAGTTATTGTATTAAGTTGGTTTCACTTCCAGCGTGTTAGTAAAACCGAATTACTGTGTTTGAAAGGATGTGCGTCTAAAAAGCGTGATACCAACTTGAAACGTTTGGAAAGCTCTGGCCTAATGGCTCAATTATTCTCTTTTGTCGCCACTGACAGTACACCGTCCTCTTTCTACTGGGCCTGTTTGTGCTGGTCCATCGAGAATAGCCTGCTGCCCGGAAGATGGTGCCGGTTGTGCTGAAGAAGAGCGAGCGAGAAAGAGAGGGGTGTGACGGCAGGTACATGTCACTTCTTCCTGACCCAATGGGGCCGGGCTCTTTAGTTTTATTTTCTACTACAGCTGTGTAACAAGAAAGTTGATCCCAGTATTTTGAACAGTTTGTCACATTTTAAGCCTTTTTGTACATCGGTGAATTTTTTATATTAAAAGTTTTCAGCCAAAGTGTCTGGTTTGAGTTTTCTGTCAATTCTACTCTCTTTGCTCTGGTCTAGTGTATGCGTTCTGGGACCATTTACTTAATACATTTTTCACGTAACCTGGAAGCCTGTTTTTCTGTTTTCTGAGTATTGTTCTTTATTTACTGTCTTGATTTTTGGAGTTTTTAAAATTCTGGTAGTCGGATTTTGTTCTGGAAGCAGCCAGGCTTTGAAGCTGCAAGGCCATTCAGTGTTAATCAAGCTGGCCAATGGCAACATTCACACTTGTCTCATGTAGACAAAGAGTTCTTTCTCCCACCCTGGACACTATTCCACAGATATATAAACCCCACTAGTTTCCAGCACCTCGCAACCTCTGAGGATGCCTGCCATAGATGTGGGTGAAACATCAGGAAAGAATGCTTCAGAATGCTATCTGGAAAACTCACAACAACCCATTGTGGTTTTGGTTCGTTTCAGTTTTATTTGCTTTTAGGAATGTTGCCAATTTTGCAATAGTTGTTTATTTTGTGTCTCCTGTATCTATTTTCATGTTTTCAAAGCCACTTCTTTAGAACCAGGGATATATCCCTACCGTATTATTTTCTTGTGCGTTTTGTCCGCTGATGTAAGAATTGCTCATTAATGCCTTGTTTACACTGTATGCAAATGCACAGGCAACAAGTCCGTGGCCGTGTTCACCGGCAATACTTTCCCAAAAATAATGATGCTTCCCAAACGTCCTGCATCTCGCCCGATGCACTTGAGTGCATCCTATAATTGCCCCTGGGAATATAAAGCGGTGGCTTCCTTTAGTTATCCCATAATTGGTACCAGTTAATCCCACTCGAGGCACATCTTTAAACTTTTCCCCCTTGTTTTCGCAAAATGAAAAGACAAGAACCCAAACCCTGCTTTGGACCTTAATCCCTAAATGTTGGCAATGTATTTCTAGTGGAACTAGAGATCAGAAGTAGGTATATGTTGTCAAAGGCTTTCATGCTTCTGGAACATGGCTGTACATATAATAATAATAATAATAATAATAATAATAATAATAATAACAACAACAACAACTGGTCCTAATAATAATAATAATAATAATAATAATAATAATAATAATAATAATAACAACAACTTCTTTATTTTTATATCCAGAGAATGCTTCTGGAACATGGCCATACTACTACTACTACTACTACTAGTACTACTACTAATAATAATAATAATAATAATAATACAGTAGAGTCTCACTAATCCAAGCCTCGCTTATCCAAGCCTCTGGATAATCCAAGCCATTTTTGTAGTCAATGTTTTCAATATATCGTGATATTTTGGTGCTAAATTCGTAAATACAGTAGAGTCTCACTTATCCAACATAAACGGGCCAGCAGAACGTTGGATGAGTGAATATGTTGAATAATAAGGAGGGATTAAGGAAAAGCCTACTAAACATCAAAATAGGTTATGATTTTACAAATTAAGCACCAAAACATCATGTTATACAACAAATTTGACAGAAAAAGTAGTTCAATACACAGTAATGCTATGTAGTAATTACTGTATTTACAAATTTAGCACCAAAATATCACGATATATTGAAACCATTGACTACAAAAATGCATTGGATAATCCAGAACGTTGGATAAGCGAGTGTTGGATAAGTGAGACTCTACTGTACAGTAATTACAACATAACATTACTGCGTATTGAACTACTTTTTCTGTCAAATTTGTTGTATAACATGAAGTTTTGGTGCTTAATTTGTAAAATCAACCTAATTTGATGTTTAATAGACTTTTCCTTAATCCCTCCTTATCATCCAAGTTATTCGCTTATCCAAGCTTCTGCTGGCCCGTTTAGCTTGGATAAGTGAGACTCTACTGTAATAACAACTACATTAGGATAATACGATCAATATTATATGTGCATACAATATATTATGCACATACTATTATATTGCATTAGGATAATACGATCAATATTACACGTGCATACACTATATTATGCATGTACTATAGTTTGTCCTATTGTGTTTCTCCATCAGCTTCCCTATGTGGCATGCTGAGAAAACACTTTTCCTCTGGGTGGATCTTTTCCTAAAGGGAGGGAGGAAGGGGCTGCACCCTTGGGGTGGTCTGCAAACTAGAAAGAAGGGCGTCGCTTGTGCCTTCATCCCCCCCACCCAAAAAATAGAGAAATCCCCGCCCAGAAAGCAAAGCTATTTAAACCAGAGTTGGAGAAGCAAAGAAGTGGACTTGCCAAGGAGCTCAAAGGAGAGCAGCGCAAGAGCTCCACCTGGCGTTCACAGCGGGAATTACAGGGCGTCCTTTCCATCCATGGCGAAGGCAGGATTTCTGGTTCTCCAAGCTGCCAGCTTGTCCTGTCTGCTTCTCTTAGCCAGCAGCGCCCTCCCACCATCCGTGGGGGGCAAGAGGGACGGGCCTTTCCGCCTCAGGGAACACCTGTGGGCCACAGGTAAGCCTCTTCCCAGACCTAGACTTTCCCCAGAGGTACAAAGTCAGGCAGATCTAGACAGTAGCCTTAAACAAGTGCTTCTCAACCTGGGGGTCGGGACCCCTGGGGGGTCGTGAGTGGGGTTTGGAAGGCTCACCTAAGACCAGTATTTCTGTTCATCATGGGGTTACTGTGTGGGAAGTTTGGACCAATTTGATCGTTGGTGGGGTTCAAGGGGCTCTTTGATTGTAGGTGAACTAGAACTCCCAAACTCAAGGTCAATGCCCACAAAACTCTTCCAGTATCTCCTGTTGGTCGTGGGGATTCTGTGTGGGAAGTTTGGTCCAATTTGATCGTTGGTGGGGTTCAAGGGGCTCTTTGATTTTAAGTGAACTAGAACTCCCAAACTCAAGGTCAATGCCCACCAAACCCTTCCAGTATCTCCTGTTGGTCATGGGGATTCTGTGTGGGAAATTTGGACCAATTTGATCATTGGTGGGGTTCAAGGGGCTCTTTGATTGTAGGTGAACTAGAACTCCCAAACTCAAGGTCAATGCCCACCAAACCCTTCCAGTATCTCCTGTTGGTCGTGGGGATTCTGTGTGGGAAGTTTGGCTCAATTCTATCATCGGTGGGGTTCAAGGGGCTCTTTGATTGTAGGTGAACTATAAATCCCAGCAACTACAACTCCCAAATATCAAGGTCTATTTCCCTCAGACTCCACCAATGTTCACATTTGGGCATATTGAGTGTCGGTACCAAGTTTGGTCCAGATCCACCATTGTTTGAGTCCACATTGGATGTAGGTGAACTACAACTCCCAAACTCAAGGTCGATGCCCACCAAACCCTTCCAGTATCTCCTGTTGATCGTGGGAGTTCTGTGTGTCACGTTTAGTTCAATTCCATCGTTGGTGGAGTTCAGAATGCTCTTTGATTGTAGGTGAACTATAACTCCCAGCAAGTAAAACTCCCAAATGACAAAATCATCCCCCCCCCCCCCAATGAATCCCACCAGTATCCAAATTTGGACGTATCAGGTATTTGTACCAAATGTAGTCCAGTGGATGAAAATACATCCTGCATATCAGATATTTACGTTACGATTTATAACTGGAAAAATGAGAGTTATGAAGTAGCAGCAAAAATAATGTTATGGTTGGGGGTCAGCACAACATGGGGAATTGTATTAAGGGGTCGTGGTATTAGGAAAGTTGAGAACCACTGCCTTAAATGCAATACCACTTCCATTGAGTCCTGATTTTGGGAGGCTTTGATAGTGGTTTCAGCACTAAGAACAAGGACAGCTCCAGATACATTCCGATTTCGGGAATCCGACTCTGGCAGAGAAATAAACCAAACACCTCTTGTGTTATAGGTGAGCTTTTAAAACAGGCATGGGCGAAGTTGGGCCCTCCAAGGGTTTTGGACTTCAACTCCCACCATTCCTTTTTTCTTTCCTTCTCTCATTTCTCCTCTTTCTTTCTTACTCCCTTCCCTCTTTTCCTCCTTTCCTCCTTCCTCCTCTTCTTCCTTCCTTCTTTCCTTCCGTTCTTTCCTTCTCTTTTTCCCTCTCTTCTTCCTTCCCTCCTTCTGTCATTTCTTTCCTCTTTTTCTCCTTCCTTTTCTCCTCCATTCCTCCTTCTCTTCGTCCTTCCTCCTTTTATGTCCTCCCTGTATCCATCTATGTTTGTTTACACTTACAGTACTAAAGTCTCTCAAACAATTAAGAGAAAAAAAGCCACGGAAAATATAAATGGGTATCAGAAGTAGGGGAGCCCGTGGTGGTGCAGCGGATAAAACCGCTGAGCTGCCGAACTTGTTGACCGCAAAGTCAGCACTTCGAATCTGAGGAGCGAGGTGAGCTCCTGCTGCTAGCTCTAGCTTCTACCAACATAGCAGTCCAAAAGCATGCAATGTGAGTAGATCAGCAAGAAGAAAAAAGGGTGCCCCGGGATGCCAGCAACACAATCAGAGATGTCTAGAGATAACAGGCTCCTCGGTGTATAAATAATGAATAAAGGTAAAGGTTTTCCCCTGATATTAAGCCTAGTCATGTCCGACTCTGGGGGTTGGTGCTCATCTCCATTTCTAAACCGATGAGCTGGCGTTGTCCATAGACACCTCCAAGGTTATGTGGCTGGCATGACTGCATGGAGTGCCGTTACCTTCCCGCCAGAGCAGTACCTATTGCTCTACTCACGTTTGCATGTTTTCGAACTGCTAGGTTGGCAGAAGCTGGGGCTAACAGTGAGAGCTCATCCCACTCTCCGGATTCGAACCACTGACCTTTCGGTCAGCAAGTCCAAAAACTCATCGGTTTAACCCACTGCGTCACCAGGGGGTCCCAAATAAAATGTATTATTATTATTATTGTATGACACAGCAAACGAGATAGATATGCTGGATTTCGTATCACAAAATCACAAGTCGAACACTTCCCAAATGTCTAGGACTGTATGATGTATTTTCGGATGATGCATGCAGAACAGGGTGGCCTTTTGCAGTTGGCAGATCGTAATTTTGTCAATGTCTATTGTTTCCAAATGCCGGCTGGGATCTTTTGGCTCGGCACCCAGTGTGCCCATCACCACCGGGACCACCTGCACTGGTTTCTGCCAGAGTCTTTGAAGTTCAATCTTGAGGTCCTGAGAGCGGCTGAGTTTTTCCTGTTGTTTTTCGTCACCTGGGATGGCGACCTCAATGATCCAAACCTTTTTCTTTTCCACAACTGTGATGTCTGGTGTGTTGTGTTCCAGAACTTTGTCAGTCTGGATTCGGAAGTCCCACAGTATCTTTGCTTGCTCATTTTCCAATACTTTTGCAGGTTTGTGATCCCACCAGTTCTTTGCTGCTGGAAGGTGGTACTTGAGGCATAAGTTCTAATGAATCATTTGGGCCACATAGTTATGCCTCTGTTTGTAGTCTGTCTGTGCGATATTCTTACAGCAGCTGATGATATGATCAATGGTTTCGTCAGCTTCCTTGCACAGTCTGCATTTTGGGTTATTAGCTGATTTTTCCATCTTGGCCTTAATTGCCTTTCTTCTGATGGCTTGCTCCTGGGCTGTAAGGATCAGGCCTTCTTTCTCCTTCTTCAGGGTCCCATTCATGAGCCAGAGCCAGGTCTTCTCCTTCAATTTTGTCAAGGAACTTTCCATGCAATGTTTTGTTGTGCCAGTTGTCAGCTCTAGTTTGTAGTGCGGCTTTCTTGTACTGATTTTTTTTTTTGTCTGCTGTGCTTTGAGGAGTTTCTGATTTTTGACTTCAATCAAAGCAGGTTCTTCACTTTGCTTTCCATATTCTGCCAGGGCATGTTCTTCTTCTTTGACTGCTTGTTTGACTTCTAAGAGTCCTCTGCTCCCTGATCTTCTAGGCATTATTATTATTATTATTATGCTCACAATACCATTTCAGGGCACTTTATGGGTAAGAAGAGCAACCTGGGCCCTTTGTCTCATTTGTGGTCTCCGTCGATGAAGCATCCAGAGCCCGATAATATCCCCGAAGCTTCGAAATCGGTGTTGGAAGACGGGACGGAGCGATTGAGACGGGAACTTCTTACTCTTCTCCTGCAGTGGAGCCTGGCGGAGGAGAACCAGGAGCAGAAGAAGGAGCCCAAGGAACAGGTAATGATTGGAAGATACTATAAGACCGGCATGGGCCAACTTGGGCCCTGCGAGTGTTTTGGACTCCAACTCCCACCATTCCTAACAGCCTCAGGCCCTTTCCTTTTGCCCCTCAGCCGCTTAAGCGGCTGAGGGGCAAAAGGAAGGGGCCTGAGGCTGTTAGGAATGGTGGGAGTTGGAGTCCAAAACACCCGGAAGGCCCAAGTTGGCCCATGCCTGCTATCCAAGCCTGATGTTGCAACCAAGCCCTTGTCATTGCAGGAGATCTCTCCGTTGAGGAAGCTGCTTGCAAAATACATTTAAAGCCAATGAGTTGTTGACAACGCCATCGCCGACCAGGAGTTCTTGAAGACCCTTCCAGTCGAGAAGACAACAAGGGCTGAGATGTTGAGTTTCAAACCAGCCACGGCCTTCCTAATCTCGATGACTTCTCCAAAGGCTTCCTTTGGGGTGGAAAGGTGAATAAAGTCCCCGCCATGCTTTGCGCAGCCGAAATCAGTCTTTTTAAGTTGGTTTTGAACTGAATCGAGGTCTGTTTAGGAACATAAAAATCACCTTTTCAGGCAGCCGGTCATAGAAGGTGTCTCCAAGTCCTATATTTTGTATATAGCTTCCAAGAAAGTTTATTTATTTACTAGCTGTGCCCGGCCACGCGTTGCTGTGGCAAAGTTGTGCAATTTTTATTTGACTTTATTTGCATTTTTTTAATTAATTTTATTGTAAGTTATATTTTTATTTATTATATTTTATTATTTCCTTGTATTATTTTTAGTTATTTTCTGTTATTATAGTATTTTATTGTATTAATTTTTAGTGTTTTTTATTTTTTTTATTGGGTTGCTAGGAGACCAAGTTGGAGGAGCTTAGCCTTCTAACTGGCAGCAATTGGATAAAAGCAATTATTCCTCTCTCTCTAATTAGGACTTCATTTTTCTTTTCTTTTTGTTGTATCAACCTAGAGGCGTGGATGATGGGTTGTGTTGTCAAATTTTGAGGTTGGGGGGCCTGTAGTTTTGTTGTTTTGTGGGTCGCCGTGATGCCATCACTCTTTTATATATATAGATTATTTATTTAGGGAGTAAACACATATGGCAAACATTCAGTGCTGATTATACATTTAACAAGGACAGACAAACACAAAAGTAGTTGTGTTGCTGTGAGTCTTTCGGACCGTATGTCCATGTTCCAGAAATGTTCTCTCCCGACGTTTCGTCCACATCTGAGGCTGTGAGGATGCCTGCCACAGATGTGGGAGAAACGTCAGGAGAGAATGCTTCTGGAACATGGCCATACAGCCTGAAAGACTCACAACAACCCAGTGAATCCAGCCATGAAAGCCTTCGACAATACATAAAGGCAGTTGTTCCCATCTTATTTCCGGCACCTTGGAAGCTGTGCTCAACTCTGGCCACAAGGGGGTGCTGTCGCTCCACCTTTCATGTAGACGTCCTTAAGGGCACTTTTATTATCTCCCCGCTAAAAGCAGTACCTATTTATCTACTTGCGTTTCTGCTTTCGACCTGCTAGGTGGGCAGGTGAGCTGCGGCTAACAGCGGCTGCTCACCCCAACCCAGGATCGAACTGCTGACCTCTCGATCGGCAGGATTTTTCAGGATTTTTCTCCAGTTAACACACACACACATATAGTACAGTGTCTTTGCAAACCATAACAGTTTAGGTTGTTTCTTGCATTCAACTCCGGCCACAGGGGGGTGCTGTTGCTCCATCTTCCATGCTAATATCCTAAGGACGCCTTTATTATCTCGTCACTAAAAGCAGTACCTATTTATCTACTCGTGTTTCTGCTTTCGACCTGCTAGGTGGGCAGGTGAGCTGGGGCTAACGGTGGGTGCTCACCCCAACCCGGGATCGAATTGCTGACCTCTCAATCAGCAGGATTTTTCTGCAGCACAGAGGTTTAGCCTGCTGCACTAAGCACGGTGGTTTCTTGCATTTGTTTGATATCATATACATACTGAGGACGGAATAAGCGACTAACTTTCCCTGTTGTTAACCAGCTTCTCATAATATGGGATGAAGGAAAAAGGCAATTTTCTGCACTTTGTTTACCCTTGTTTGCTTCTATACGATATATTTGGGGTCATCACTTTTAAATTTATTTATTTATGCAATGCTTTTGATATGAAATAAATATTTGGAGTCAACTTTCCATCAATTGGAGCCCCCGGTGGTGCAGCAGGTTGAACCACTGAGCTGCCAAACTTGCTGATTGAAAGGTCGGCAGTTTGAATCTGGGGAACAGGGTGAGCTCCTGCTGTTAGCCCCAGCTTCTGCCAACCTGGCAGTTCGAAAACATGCAAAATGTGAGTAGATCAATAGGTACCGCTCCGGCGGGAAGGTAACATTGGCGCTCCATGCAGTCATGCCACTGGCCACATGACCTTGGAGGTGTCTATGGACAATGCCGGCTCTTCGGCTTAGAAATGGAGATGAGCACCAACCCCCAGAGTCGGACACGAGTGGACTTATCGTATCAAAAGAAAATGACCGCAAATCCAAAGTGAACCTAAAGCCAGAGCCAGCCTTGCTGCATAACCAAAGACACTACACTAAGCCATCCTAGTAAATGCAGCAAAATAAATAAGTACGGTCATTTTGTATTACTTCATCACACAGCTCCAATCATATTTATCCCATGGACAACGATGGACACAATGAATGTTTTTCAATATTTTATTAGCAAATATGCTTTCTGTGTTTTGCACAGAAATATAACATAATACAAAATGCAGCTATATACAAAGCATAAATAGCATTTGCCAGGTCGCAAACAAACACACTCGGTGCCCAATACTGAGCCATGGGATAGTTCAGCCATGGGGAAATGTTCATGTACAGTAGAGTCTCACTTATCCAACATTCGCTTATCCAACGTTCTGGATTATCCAGCGCATTTTTGTAGTCAATGTTTTCAATACATCGTGATATTTTGGTGCTAAATTTGTAAATACAGTAATTACTACGTAGCATTACTGCATATTGAACTACTTTTTCTGTCGAATTGTTGTATAACATGATGTTTTGGTGTTTAATTTGTAAAATCATAACTTAATTTGGTGTTTAATAGGCTTCTCCTTAATCTCTCCTTATTATCCAACATATTCGCTTATCCAACGTTCTACTGGCCCGTTTATGTTGGGTAAGTGAGACTCTACTGTATGTATTTTTAAGAGGCTTTCAAGCTAGTTCTGGCATTCTCTTTGGTGAGTCTGGATAATCTAAGTGCAAACAGAAAGGAGGGCAAGAACACTTTTCTTGCGTGTATGCAGAGCCGGGCATGTTTTACTAACATGTTCAAGCAAGTTGTTCAACAATCTCTAAAGTGAAATGTTTTGGAATCCCAAGCAAAAGAGAATCCCCGAAGTACGTTGGCACCTGAAAACGTACAACTGCTTCCATATAGGAACTTAAACACAAATAGTATTCCAGCCCATGGTGCTGGAATACTGTATTTTATGTTGTGGGCTGTAGATGATAAATGTAAACTCTGACATGTGCCCGTGAGCCACCCTGCAGAACAGTGACATACCATTCAGGTTTGCAAAATAAACAATATCGGGACTTTGCTAATTTCAAAAGATCAAAAGCTTGCAGGAGTCCACAGTCCTTTCTCAGTCCATAAATCTGCTTCAGAGAAGAATACAGTCCTGGTTCTTCTTCTTCTTTATCCAGGCCTTGAAAATGGCAAGGCCTCTCTGAGTAAACATCCATCTTCTTCGGCAGTGACTCAGCCGGGACACGCACTGTGACTGAACTAAGCTTGTGCAGACTGGTTCTTCAGCAGCAGAACAGAAACAGTGCCAATTGGCTTCATGCACTTCATTTTTCCAGTTAACATACATATAGTATAGTGTCTTTGCAAACCATGACTTTTTAGGGCTAAAGATCCAAACGTATGGATCCCTTATATCACTGCTGCAGGAGGCAAAGTCTTCTTGAGTCAATGCTTTGGGTTCTCTTCCACTCTTCACACACACTGTGATTGAATTAAGCTTGTCCAAACTGGTTCTTCAGCAGCAGAACAGAAACAGTTGCAAATCAAATTCCCAGGTCTTTTTGCAGGCTCAGCCAATCGGCTTCATGCACTTAATTTTTCCAGTATACATATAGTATAGTGTCTTTGCAAACCATAACAGTTTAGGGCTAAAGATCCAAACATATGGATCCCTTACATCACTGATGCAGGAGTCAATACTTTGGGTTCTCTTCCACTCTTTGCGGCATTGCAACACCCGTCTTATGGTTGTTCTCCAGACTCGACATAAATATTGAGATCTGTGCTTCAAGTGTCCAAGAAGCCATGTCAAGCAAACCCCATTTTGGGCCATTCTTCTGTATTTAAGACCCTTCCGTGCTTGGTTTATTTATCCTGCACAGAACACGTCCACACTCCCAAGTCCGTGCTCTAACTATTCTTGACCGTCAGACTGAAGCTGTGGTGCGGAGAGATCTTCCGAAGGTGCGGGAAGTGCGGGTTGACGTAGACATCTTCCAGCCCGTCTTTCTCCTCCTCCTCTTCCTCCTCACACAGGTCAAAGAAGGCTTTCAGGAGATCTGGGGAAGCGTAGCTGGCCGCGATGACCACCGCACCGATCAGGAAGCACAGCAGCCCTGGAAGAGAAAGGCCGAGAAAGGCCAGTCGGTGAGCCATTCAGCCAGAACCAAACTTGGCACAGAAAGGAGCCTTGAGGGTGCATGTCTGTGTTTGCGTTCAAGCATCTCTGGTTCGGGAGAGAGTGCTCCATGTATCGGCAGAAAAGCACCGATTAACCTGTTGTTTATTCAGCCCAAGAGTGCCGCCCAACCGTAAAACATCCCCACTTTCTGAAGCAGGGAAGGTGAAATTCTTAAGGAGGGCCAAACGCTTTCACAAGAGTATTGCAAAGTTTTGGTCACTGAGATGGAAACGGGTAGCACACAATGAGAGCAGACTAACATCACCTTATTGGCCATGGCTTCCGATATATATATATATAGTAGAGTCTCATTTATCCAAGCTAAACGGGCCGGCAGAAGCTTGGATAAGGGAATATCTTGGATAATAAGGAGGGATTAAGGAAAAGCCTATTAAACATCAAATTAGGTTATGATTTTACAAATTAAGCACCAAAACATCATGTTATACAACAAGTTTGACAGAAAAAGTAGTTCAATACACGGTAATGTTATGTTGTAATTACTGTATTTACGAATTTAGCACCAAAATATCACAATATATTGAAAACATTGACTACAAAAATGGCTTGGATAATCCAGAGGCTTGGATAAGTGAGGCTTGGATAAGTGAGACTCTACTGTATATATATATTTGGGAGGGGTATTGCAAAAGAGAGTTCAGGTGCATTCTTCAAACCACAACACTCTTGTAAGTATCTCACCATTCTGCAAAATATGAGGTTGGGTCAAAAAGTTTTGCCTCCTGTGTCATAACAACGTCATGAATGAACATGTAACAGCAGAAGTTGCTACACATCCTAACCAGAACTATCCTCTCTACACAAAACTACCATTCAACATAGTCACCATCAACTTGTACACATTTGGGCCATTGTTTAACCCAGGCATCAAAACTACTTTGGAAAAATGCAGCGTCTCACTTCATGACCCATGATTTTAAAGCTGTTTTAGCGTCATTCAAGTCGTTGAGTCTGAAACCACATAGGTTATCTTTCAGAGGTCCAAAAAGACAACCTACATAGTTTCGGACTCAAAACAGCTTCAAAATCACGGGTCACGAAGCAAAACTCTGAATGGTTTTGATGCCTGGGTTAAATGATGGCGCAAATGTGACTCATTCAGATAGATAGATAGATAGATACATAGATAGATAGATAGATAGATAGATAGACGGATGATAGACAGACAGACGATAGACGATAGATAGACGATAGACAGATGATATAGATGGATGATAGATAGACGGATGATAGACAGATGATATAGATCAGGGGTCCCCAAACTAAGGCCCGGGGGCCAGATGCGGCCCATCGAAGCTATTTATCCAGCTCCCATGGCACAAGGGCAGAAGGGGGTTGGACTAAATGACCCAAGGGGTCTCTTCTTCTCTTACAACCCTTATTATTGTTGTTATTATTATTATATTGTATGACACAACAAACAAGATAGATATGCTGGATTTCGTATCACAAAATCACATTATTATTATTACTATTATTATTAACACTGAGGCTGGGTGGCCATCTGTCAGGGGTGCTTTGCTTGTGCTTTTGGTGCACAAAGGCAGAAGGGGATTGGACTCAATGGCCCAAGGGGTCTCTTCCAACCCTCTTTATTATTATTGTTGTTGTTGTATTATTATTATTATTATTATTATTATTATTGCTTGGTGGCCAACTATAGTCCGGCCCTCCAACAGTCCGAAGGATCATGAACTGGCCCCCTGTTTAAAAAGTTTGGGGACCCCTGATATAGATGGATGATAGATAGACGGATGATATAGATCAGGGGTCCCCAAACTAAGGCCCGGGGGCCGGATGCGGCCCTCTGAGGTCATTTACCTGGCCCCTGCCCTCAGTTTTATAATATAATATATTGTATATACATATAATATTGATAATAACATTATAATGTAATACAATATAACACTAATAATGATACCATATAATAATTTTAATTATATATTCTATATTACATATAATATTACTAATAATATTACAGTATAGTGGTATAGTTCAATATAGTAATATATAATGCTAATATTGTGCTATGCTAATAATATAATATATTGTATGTACATATAATTTGTAAACCACTTCTCACCCTTAGGGGTGAGAAGGGTGTGATACAAATGTAGTAAATAAATGCAGTAAATAAATAATAAATAAATACATTTTAGACTTAGGCTCGCCCAAAGTCTGAAATGACTTGAAGGCACACAACAACAACAACAACAATCCTAATTAACTTGACTATCTCATTGGCCAGAAGCAGGACCACAATTCCCTTTGAAATCCTGATAAATGTATGTTGGTTAAAATTGTTTTTATAGTTAAATATTGTATTGTTCTTTCATTGTTGTTGTTGTTTTTGCACTACAAATAAGACCTGTGCAGTGTGCATAGGAATTTGTTTGTATTTTTTTTTTCAAATGATAATCCGGCCCCTCAACAGTCTGAAGGATTGTGGACCGGCCCTCGGCTTAAAAAGTTTGGGGACCCCTGATATAGATAGATGATAGATAGTGACTATGTTGAACGGTAGTTTTGTGTAGAGGATAGTTCAGGCTATGATGTGTAGCAACTTCTGCTGTTATATGCTCATTCATAACGTTTTTATGACACAAGGGGCAAAACTTTTCAATCCATCCTCGTAGATCCATCTCAATTGCTGTAGTATCAAAGGATTATAAACACCCTGTGTAGGAATAGGAGGTTTATAGTCCTTTGACACAACGGTAATCCAGATTTGTTACACTGCAGCTCCTATCATCCTTGGCAACTTTAACAAAGCTGAAAAGGTGTCCAAGCTCCAGACCCTTAAGGCTTCTTTGCCTCCCTCGCAGGGCTGTTGGGAAGGTAAAGAGGAGTGACAACTCACCTGTGAAAAGCGTGAGCCAGAACGACGCTCCGTACGCGGCCTCCAGAGAGGCATGGCCAAACTGGATGATACAAGCCGGAGCGTTCCTCACGGTGGCAAAGGAGAGGAGGGCAAAGATCAGAAAGGCCCCCGTGACCAGGATCATGTAGCCGCCGTACACCGGAACCGGCATCGAGAAGAGCAGGTTGGAGACCAGCCAGGCGCAGAAGGCCACCCTGTAGCAGAAAGGAAGGAAATATCCACCTTAGCCCAGGGGCTGTGTATTTGCAGAAGTCAAATAACTACCCCTCCGGACAAAAAGAATCCCTGTCTGAAGTCCCAAATTGATGCTGCTGGTGAACAGAAAATATAGGCTTTAATAAATAATAATAATAATAATAATAATAATAATAATAATAATGGGACCCTGAAGAAGGAGACAGAAGGCCTGATCCTTGCAGCCCAGGAGCAAGCCATCAGAACAAATGCAATTAAGGCCAAGATTGAAAAATCAGCTGATGACCCAAAATGCAGACTGTGCAAGGAAACCGACGAAACCATGGATCATATCCTCAGCTGCTGTAAGAAAATCGCACAGACAGACTACAAACAGAGGCACAACTATGTGGCCCAAATGATTCATTGGGACTTATGCCTCAAGTACCACCTTCCACCAGTAAAGAACTGGTGGGATCACAAACCTGCAAAAGTCTTGGAAAATGAACATGCAAAGATACTGTGCGACTTCCGAATCCAGACTGACAAAGTTCTGGAACACAACACACCAGACATCACAGTTGTGGAAAAGAACAAGGTTTGGATCATTGATGTTGCCATCCCAGGTGACAGTCGCATAGATGAAAAACAACAGGAAAAACTCAGCTATCAGGACCTCAAGATTGAACTTCAAAGACTCTGGCAGAAACCAGTACAGGTGGTCCCGGTGGTGATGGGCACACTGGGTGCTGTGCCAAAAGATCTCAGCCGGCATTTGGAAACAATAGACATTGACAAAATCACCATCTGCCAACTGCAAAAGGCCACCCTACTGGGATCTGCACACATCATCAGAAAATACATCACACAGTCCTAGACACTTGGGAAGTGTTCGACTTGTGGTTTTGCGAAACGAAATCCAGCATATCTATCTTGTTTGCTGTGCCATACAACGTCGTTGTGTTGATAATAAATAATAATAAAACTTTATTTATACCCCGCCACCATCTCCCCGTGGGGACTCGGGGCGGCTTACATGGGGCAAAGTCCCAAACAACATTAACGAAATAAACAATATAAATACAATTCACAGCATAAAAGATAAAAACAGTAATACAATGTAAAACAAGAATCAAACAGTTGATAGTATCAGTAAACCACCAGGCGCAGTTCCATCATCTACTTAGGTGGAGAAACTGGAACAGCAATACAAGAATAAAATGATAAATTACCCCTATATACTTTAGTATAAGTTGACCCAAATATAAGCCGAGGCACCTAATTTTACCACAAAAAAACCTGGGAAAACACTGACTCCAGTATAAGCCGAGGGTGGTAAATTTCAGAAATAAAAACAGATACCAATAGAATTACATCAATTGAGGCATCAGTAGGTTAGATGTTTTTGAATATTTACACAAAGCTCAAATTTAAGATAAGATTGTCCAACTCTGATAAAATCATTATCTGCTTATGTATCCTTTTAATAATAGAGTAAAATAATACCAAAAAGGCCATCTAGTCCAACCCATTCATTGACGTATCACAGGCCATCCGAAATAGATTACTGCAAAGCGCTCTATTTCGGATGGCCTGTGATACGTCAATGAATGGGTTGGACTAGATGGCCTTTTTGGTCCCCTTCTAATATATGATTCTATGCCCTCAAACATTATCCCCAGCCATGTGTGGGAGGTTTTGCTCACCATAAGGTAGCGGATGCATAATGCCCAGCCATCCTGTAGAGACTGTGCAAGCCGCAGGGACTGTTTCCGCTGAATGTCTCCGCCACGTAAAGGATAGGATTGGGCAGGCCCTGGTGCAAGCCCTCGTCGTATTCGTGGTCATAGTTGGCACCAAACCACCAGGGAAAATACTCGTTGTAGTCGATGGTTTCGTTGAGCTGCTCCACAGGGTTTCCTGCAAAAGACAGGAACACGTGCTCAGGATACAAATGATGGAAGGGTTCAAGGAAGGACTAGGAGATGCTGTGGCACAACTGGTTAGTAGCCAGCTGCAATAAATCACTACTGACTGAGAGGCCATGAGTTCGAATCCAGCCCAGTTCAGATTGAGTGCCCGACCATTAAATAGCCTAGCTCGTTGTGGACCTAAGCAACCCAACAGATAGTTATTGCGCCAAATTGCTATGTGTGTGTGTGTGTGTAAAGAAATCCTTGCAAGGTTGTTTGCAGGAGATCTCTGCAAAAGAGCTCAGCTTTGCAGAGAGATAAGCCACACCTAAAACAACAATGTATCTGTTTGCTGGCAGATAGCTGGTTTTGTCAGTTGAAATTTGAGCTTGCTGGGAGAGCACAGAAAAAGACAGGCTCTCTATATAGCTACGGTCAAGTAGCTAATTTAAATATGTTATGCTGTATATATATTGAATGCTGATTGATTAGTTATTGATCCTATGCAACTACAAGGACATTGTACGATTGCTGAACTGTTTATTTGACTTCAACTCAACAAGTAAAGTTTCCTTTTGTTCATTCAGTTCCTCTGCCTGGTCTGAGTCTTTTGCACATGGTGTTAACTGGACGCTGCTGATTCCGCTGTACACTCACCTGGTAACACTACTGACTGAGAGGCCATGAGTTCGAATCCAGCCCAGTTCAGATTGAGCGCCCGACCATTAAATAGCCTAGCTCGTTGTGGACCTAAGCAACCCGAAAAATAGTTGCATCTGTCGCGTAGGTAATTTAGGTACCGCTTTATGCGGGGAGGCTAATTTAACTAATTTACGACATCATAAAAACGTGTTGCCTGTTCCCATTCTCATGGGGTTATTTTTTTTATCAATGTAATATGTAAACATTTATTTACTACATTTATATCCCGCCCTTCTCACCCCAAAGGGGACTCAGAGCGGCTTACAAATTAAATTTACGTACAATATTATATTATTAGCATAGCACAATACTGGCAATAAATTACTATATTGTACTATATCTATATACTGTAATATTAATAATATTACATGTAATATACAATATATATTATTATATTGTATTATTATTATATTTTACAGTAGAGTCTCACTTATCCAACACTCGCTTATCCAGCGTTCTGGATTATCCAATGCATTTTTGTAGTCAATGTTTTCAATATATCGTGCTATTTTGGTGCTAAATTCGTAAATACAGTAATTACAACATAACATTACTGCGCATTGAACTACTTTTTCTGTCTAATTTGTTGTATAACATATTGTTTTGGAGCTTAATTTGTAAAATCATAACCTAATTTGATGTTTAATAGGCATTTCCTTAATCTCTCCTTATTATCCATCGTTCTGCTGGCCCATTTATGTTGGATAAGTGAGACTCTACTGTATTGTAATATTATTAATACAATATATAATTAATATTATATTGTATTATTGGTATTATATTGTATTACAAAATATTATTATTATATGCATATACAATATATTATATTTTATATTATTGTAAATTATATTGTATATATGTATATAAGTATAATATTACTAATAATACTACCATATAATGATATAGTACAATATAGTAATTTAACGCTTATATTGTGCTATGGTAATAATATATTGTATGTTCATTTGATTTGTAAGCAGTTCTGAGTCTCCTTCGGGGTGAGAAGAGTGGGATATAAATGTAATAAATAAATAAACATATATATATGATGTGTTTGGAAATGTTTTGAGATTCTCCTGATCATGGGGATATATTCCCTGCCATGCAAGGAGTTTTTATTTTAAAATTACATTAGGATTTCTGCATATGTTGTGGAGGTTGGGAGAAGTTGGCGGGTGATTTTGCTTTGAAAATGTTTTGGAGTTGAGTGATGGTAGACTATGTTAAACTTATTATTCGGTACAAGGTTGCCGTTTGAGTACGGATCGGGACACGTCCCATTGTTTTCGAATGTATGTTTTCTTATTGTATATTGGACGGTTTGTGTCAGATAATTCATAAAATAATTTCAAGAATGAGGAAGTACTCCGTCAAGGACTCGGCGTCACAGTGGGCGATGAAGCAGCAGCTCCCCCCAGTGGTTGGAATCGAGCATAGCCTGATGAAGCTGGAAAATGTTAAATGGCCTCTGTGTCTGTTTATATATATATATATATATGTTGCATGTCTAATGGCATTGAATTTTTGGCATGTATATGTCGATTTAGCATCACAGACTTACCGACGAGTGTGATGTTGACGCCCGACAAGCCGATGTGGACCCCGACGTCCACGTCCACGAAGGCGGAACTAAAAGACTTGTAGGTGGTGTTGGCTTTCACGGTCCCGCTCTGCCAATCAGAGGAGAAATGGACGGCTGAAAGAAGGAGGAAATACTTGTGAGTTTGTTGTGTAGACTTGGCATGGTCAAACTTGGGTCTTCCAGGTGTTTTGGACTCCAACTCCCATCATTCCTAACAGCCTCAGGCCCCTTCCTTTTGCCCCCCAGCCGCTTAAGCGGCTGGGGGGCAAAAGGAAAGGGCCTGAGGCTGTTAGGAATGATGGGAGTTGGAGTCCAAAACACCTGGAAGGCCCAAGTTTGACCATGCCTGGTGTCGACCCACCTTTAGAAATGCCTGGACCTGGACAGAAGAAGAAATCCACTTACCAACAATCACTCCTCCAATAAAAAGGCTTATGATGACCCGGAAAAGCCAGTAGAGCCTCTGTCAACAACAACAAAAGCAGAAAGTCGCCGTAAGAATATTGCAACCCGGTAAAATCCCCGGGACTAAGTGCCTTTGACGAAAGTTTCGGGGTTTGAATGAAGGGTGGGGCTCACATCTAAGTCAACAAGCCGGAACAACATAAATAATATCATTCCTAGGGTTTGATTTCGAAAAGGCCAGAAATACTTCTCGCCGGGCAGAATGGGGTTGGACTAGATGATCCTTGGGGGTCTCTTCTAATTCTATGATCTTGTGCTCAGAAGTGGAGAGGGTCACAACCAGGCAATTATTATTATTATATTGTATTATATTATATTGTAAGTGTGATGGAGTCTCCTTCTTTGGAGGCTGGATGGCCATCTGCCAAGAGTGATTTAATGGTGTCTTCCTGTCTCTTAGGGGGTCTCTTCTAATTCTATGATCTCATGCTCAGAAGCAGAGAGGGTCACATATGGCACATCCGGACAGTGATGGAGTCTCCTCCTTTGGAGGCTGGATGGCCATCTTCTGGGAGTGGTTTAATGCCAGGCAGAATGGGGTTGGACTGGATGATCCTTGGGGGTCTCTTCTAATTCTATGATCTCAGGTTCAGAAGTAGAGAAGGAAATAAGTCACAACCAGACAGTGATGGAGCCTTATGCTTTGGAGGCTGGATGGCCATCTGCCAGGAGTGATTTAATGGTGTCTTTCTACTCCTTGGGATCTCTTCTAATTCTATAACCTCATGTTCAGAGGTAGAGAAGGTCCCATATGGCACAATGAGACAATCACCGTAAGCATGATGGGGTCTCCTTTTTTGGAGGCTGGATGGCCATCTGCCGGGAGTGATTTAATGCCAGGCAGAATGGGGTTGGACTAGATGATCCTTAGGGGTCTCTTTTCATCCTATGATCTCATGCTCAGAAGTAGAGAGGCATAACAAGATAATCACTGTAAGTGTGATAGTTTCCTTCTTTGGAGTCTGGATGGCCATCTGTCAGGAGTGATTTAATGGTATCTTCCTACCCCTTAGGGGGTCTCTTCTCATCCTATGATCTCATGTTCGGAAGTAGAGAGGGTCACATATGACACAACCGGACAATCACCGTAAGTGTGATAAAGTCTCCTTTTTTGGAGTCTGGATGGCCATCTGTCAGGAGTGATTTAATGCCAGGCAGAATGGGGTTGGACTGGATGATCCTTGGGGGTCTCTTCTAATTCTATGATCTCATGCTCAGAAGTAGAGAGGGTCACTACCAGGCAATTACTGTAAGTGTGATGGAGTCTCTTCCTTTGGAGGTTGCATGGACATCTGTCGGGAGTGATTTAATGGTGTTTTCCTGTCCCTTAGAGGGTCTCTTCTAATTCTATGATCTCATGCTCAGAAGCAGAGAGGGCCACAACCAGGCAATTACTGTAAGTGTGATGGAATCTCCTCCTTTGGAGTCTGGATGGCCATCTGTTGGGAGTGATTTAATGGTGTCTTCTTGCCGGTCAGAATGGGGTTGGACTAGATGACCCTTGGGGGGATCTCTTCTCATCCTATGATCTCATGCTCAGAAGCAGAGAGGGTCACATATGGCACAACCAGATAATCATCATAAGTGTGATGGAGTCTCCTTCTTTGGAGGCTGGATGGCCATCTGTCAGGAGTGATTTAATGGTATCTTCCTACCCCTTAGGGGGTCTCTTCTAATTCTATGATCTCATGCTCAGAAGTAGAGAAGGTCCCATATGGCACAACGAGACAATCACCATAAGCGTGATAAAGTCTCCTTCTTTGGAGTCTGGATGGCCATCTGTCGGGAGTGATTTAATGGTGTCTTCCTACGCCTTAGGGGGTCTCTTCTAATTCTATGATCTCATGCTCAGAAGCAGAGAGGGTCACAACCAGGCAATTACTGTAAGTGTGATAAAGTCTCCTTCTTTGGAGGCTGGATGGCCATCTGCCGGGAGTGATTTAATGCCAGGTACAATGGAGTTGGACTGGATGATCCTTAGGGGTCTCTTCTAATTCTATGATCTCATGCTCAGAAGTAGAGAGGGTCAAATATAGCACAACCAGACAGTGATGGAGTCTCCTTCTTTGGAAGCTGGATGGCCATCTTCTGGGAGTGGTTTAATGCCAGGCAGAATGGGGTTGGACTAGATGATCCTTGTGGGTCTCTTCTAATTCTATGATCTCATGCTCAGAAGTAGGGAAGGTCAAATATGGCACAACCAGACAATCATCATAAATGTGATGGAGTCTCCTTCTTTGGAGATTGGATGGCCTCTGTCGGGAGTGATTTAATGGTGTCTCAGAAGTAGAGAGGGTCCCATATGGCACAACCAGACAATCAGAGCTCTCCGTGTCCCAGTTCTCATTGGAAACAACCCAACCCTGGACTAAAAAGGAAAGGGCAAAGTCTCAGAAGAACTCCTTACCGCTCTGCCCCGAATGCCAGGCAAGATGAGCAAGAAACTGAAGGCGATGACGAGGAAGACGACGATGACGATGACGAGGTTGATATCGAAGACGACGGGCTTCCTGGGCTGCGGGTAGAAGGGGTAGATGCCGCCGAAGAGCGTCATTTTGGGGACCTGGAAGGCCGAGAAGAGCAAAGATAAACAGCAATAAAGAGGCATGCATGCACATGGCACTGTGGTTCCAGCATTGGACTCTGTGGATGCTCAAATCCTATTAGATCCCATATAGAATCGCACCAAGGAATTTCATGGCCAGAAGCACTGGCTTGCTGGGAGTTTTCTGGGCTGTATGCGTGTTCCAGAAGCATTCTCTCCTGACGTTCCACATCTATGTCACATCATCTATCCTCAGAGGTTGTGGGGTCTGTTGGAAACCAACCAGGCAAGTGGGCTTTATATATCTCACAACCTCTGAGGATGCCTGCCATAGATATGGGTGTAATGTCAGAAGAGAATGCTGCTGGAACATGGCCATACAGCTTGGAAAAATGCACCACAACCCTATCTGTGGAAGAATGTCCAGGGCGGGAGAAAGAACTCTTGTCTGTTAGAGGAAAGTGTTAATGTTGCCATTAGCATTGAATGGCCTTGCAGATTCAAAGCCTGGCTGCTTCCTGCCTGGGGGGAATCCTTTGTTGGGAGGTGTTAGCGGCTGAGGGGAGGGGGAAAAGGAAGGGGGATGAGGTTTGTTAGGAATGGTGGGAGTTGCAGTCCAAAACACCTGGAGAGAGGGCTCAAGATTGCCCATGCCTGGGCTGGATGGACCTCTGTCGGGAGGGCTTTGTGTCTGGCAAAATGAGGCTGGACTGGGAGAGCCTTTGGGGTGTCTTAGAATAATACAATCTCCATTTGGAGACCTCAAAGAGCATCTAGTCCAACCCTTTCCATGCAAGGAGACACCAAACAAGCCCTCCCGACAGAGGCCCATGCAACCTCTGGGAGAGGAGAGTGCATTGTAGAATTACTGTATATACTCAAGTATAAGCCTAGTTTTTCAGCCCTTTTTTTAAGACTGAAAAAGCCCCTCTCGGCTTATACTCGGGTGAGGGTCCTGGTTGGCTTATATTTGGGTCAGCTTATACTCGAGAATATATGGTACATTTATTATTTTTCTCTATTATTATTGGTATTATTACATTTATTATTTTTCTCTATTATTATTGGTATTATTACATTTATTACTTTTCTCTATTATTGTTGCTACTATTACATTTATTTTACTCTATTTTTATTATTATCAATAATACATTTATTATTTTACTCTATTACTACATGTATTATTTTCCTGTATTTATTATTATTATTCCATGTATTATTTTACTCTATTCTTATTAAAAGGATACATAAACACATTTACCTTGAAGAAGATGAGAATAATGATTTGATCAGAGTTGGACAATCTCATCTTAAATTTGAGCTTTATGTAAATATTCAAAAACATTTAACCTACGGATGCCTCAGTTAATGTAATTTTATTGGTATCCGTTTTTATTCCTGAAATTTATCACCCTCGGCTTATACTGGAGTCAATGTTTTCCCAATTTTTTTGTGTGGTAAAATTAGGTGCCTCAGCTTATAGTCGGGTCGGCTTATAAGCGAGTATATACGGTAATTTTATTTGTATCTCGGCTTATACTGGAGTCAATGTTTTCCCAGTTTTTTTGTGGTAAAATTAGGTGCCTCAGCTTATAGTCGGGTCGGCTTATAAGCGAGTATATATGGTAATTTTATTTGTATCTCGGCTTATACTGGAGTCAATGTTTTCCCAGTTTTTTTGTGGTAAAATTAGGTGCCTCAGCTTATAGTCGGGTCGGCTTATAAGCGAGTATATACGGTAATTTTATTTGTATCTCGGCTTATACTGGAGTCAATGTTTTCCCAGTTTTTTTGTGGTAAAATTAGGTGCCTCGGCTTATATTCGGGTCGGCTTATACTCGAGTATATACAGTAGACAGCCTTTGGGGTGTCTTGGAATCATACAATCCCATTTGGAGACTTCAAAGAGCATCTAGTCCAACCCTTTCCATGCAAGGAGACACCACCCAACCCCTCCCGGCAGAGGCCCATGCAGCCACAGCTTTGAAACCTCCAGGAGAGGTTTGTGTTTGTGGCTCTCTGGGTTCTTGAGAGTGCCAAACCGCATTAATTACACAGTATAGATCCCCACCCAAGACTTACCGCCTTCTAGAGGAGAAGAAGAAGCAGCAGCAATGTTTTCCTATGCAGAGAAGAACAAAAGTGATGGCTCCAAGCCCAAGACCCTTCCCTTTTATAGGCTTGCAAGCAGGTGCCATGCAAATGAGGCCCCCTTAGCCACGCCCCTCGGCCACGCCCACAGGGACACCTTCCTCCTGCCATGGCCAGAGGCTCATTCCAGGTAGAAGCACCTGAGAGAGAAGCAGCAGCAGCAGCAGGTGAATGCCCAGGTGAAGAAGGCTCAGAGGGAAGGTAAGGGATCCTTTTCCCTCCTTTTGAAGCAAAAGAAGGGAGCAATCTTTCCCATTTTAAGCCCTGGAGAAAGAGAACCTTTCTATTATTATTATTATTATTATTATTATTATTAATAATAATAATAATATTGTATGACACAGCAAACAAGATAGATATGCTGGATTTTGTATCACAAAACCACAAGTCGAACACTTCCCAAGTGTCTAGAACTGTGTGATGTATTTTCGGATGATGCGCGCAGATCCCAGTAGGGTGGCCTTTTGCAGTTGTTGTTATTATTATTTTATGACACAGCAAACAAGATAGACATGCTGGATTTCGTATCCCAAAATCACAAGTCGAACCCTTCCCAAATGTCTAGGACTGTGTGATGTATTTTCGGATGATGCACACAGATCCCAGTAGGGTGGCCTTTTGCAGTTCTTGTTATTATTATTTTATGACACAGCAAACAAGATAGACATGCTGGATTTCGTATCCCAAAATCACAAGTCGAACCCTTCCCAAATGTCTAGGACTGTGTGATGTATTTTCGGATGATGCACACAGATCCCAGTAGGGTGGCCTTTTGCAGTTCTTGTTATTATTATTTTATGACACAGCAAACAAGATAGACATGCTGGATTTCGTATCCCAAAATCACAAGTCGAACCCTTCCCAAATGTCTAGGACTGTGTGATGTATTTTCGGATGATGCACACAGATCCCAGTAGGGTGGCCTTTTGCAGTTCTTGTTATTATTATTTTATGACACAGCAAACAAGATAGACATGCTGGATTTCGTATCCCAAAATCACAAGTCGAACCCTTCCCAAATGTCTAGGACTGTGTGATGTATTTTCGGATGATGCACACAGATCCCAGTAGGGTGGCCTTTTGCAGTTCTTGTTATTATTATTTTATGACACAGCAAACAAGATAGACATGCTGGATTTCGTATCCCAAAATCACAAGTCGAACCCTTCCCAAATGTCTAGGACTGTGTGATGTATTTTCGGATGATGCACGCAGATCCCAGTAGGGTGGCCTTTTGCAGTTCTTGTTATTATTTTTTTATGACACAGCAAACAAGATAGACATGCTGGATTTCGTATCACAGAACCACAAGTCGAACACTTCCCAAGTGTCTAGGACTGTGTGATGTATTTTCAGATGATGCGCGCAGATCCCAGTAGGGTGGCCTTTTGCAGTTGTTGTTATTATTTTTTATGACACAGCAAACAAGATAGACATGCTGGATTTCGTATCACAAAACCACAAGTCGAACACTTCCCAAGTGTCTAGAACTGTGTGATGTATTTTCGGATGATGCGTGCAGATCCCAGTAGGGTGGCCTTTTGCAGTTGTTATTATTATTATTATTATTATTATTATTATTATTATTTTATTATGACACAGCAAACAAGATAGATATGCTGGATTTCGTATCCCAAAACCACAAGTCGAACACTTCCCAAGTGTCTAGGACTGTGTGATGTATTTTCAGATGATGAGCGCAGATCCCAGTAGGGTGGCCTTTTGCAGTTGTTGTTGTTGTTATTATTATTATCTGACTGCATTACACACTGTTAAATTGATACAACTGAACTGTCATAAACTACCATTCTGGTGCCCAATGATGATGTTACTGCAGTTAATGCAATCTGACACCACTTGAACTGCCAAAAACAATGATAGTGTCTTATTGTTATCTAATTATTATTAATAAATGTACTAAGTGACTGCATTGACTTAATGTTAAAGCACACACTGTTGAACTGACACAGCTGAACTGCCATAAATATTGTGCCTTATCTATATTGTTATCTAATTATTATTATTTATTATCATTAATAATTGTATTAAGTGACTGTACACACTGTTGAACTGACACAGCTGAACTGCCATAAATAATTATTGTGCCTTATTGTTATCTAATTATTATTATTATTATTAATAATAATAATAATAATAAATGTACTGACTGTATTAACGTTAAAGGATACACATTGTTGAACTGACACAGCTGAACTGCCATAAATAATTATTGTGCCTTATTGTTATCCAATTATTATTATTATTAATAATAATAATAATAATAAATGTACTAAGTGACTGTATTAACATAATGTTAAAGTATACACATTGTTGAACTGACCCAGCTGAACTGCCATAAATAATTATTGTGCATTACTATCTAAATAATTATTGTGCCTTATTGTTATCTAATTACTATTATTATTATTATTATTATTATTATTATTATTATTATTAATAATAATAATAATAAATGTTCTAAGTAACTGTATTAACATAATATTAAAGGACACACACTGTTGAACTGACGCAGCTGAACTGCCATAAATAATTATTGTGCCTTATCTATATTGTTATCTAATTACTATAATAATAATAATAATAATAATAAATGTACTAAGTATTGCTATCAAATTGTTGTTGTTATTATTATTATTAATGAATGTACTAAGTGACTGTATTAACATAATGTTAAAGGACACACACTGTTGAACTGACACAGCTGAACTGCCATAAATAATTATTATTATGATTATGTCATGATTATCGTTATTGCTACTGTATTAATACAGTGACAAAGGGTAAATTGAAATTGTACTGCAATAAATTTGGCTGCAATAAATAAAGAGTATTGGTGCCCAATGAGGATGGTGATGTTACTACAACACAATGATGTTGTCCATAGACACCTTCTAGTTGTGTTGCTGGCATGGGCGCCTTATTACCTTCCTGCCGAAGCAGTATCTATCGATCTACTCACATTTGCATGTTTTCGAACAGCTAGGTTGGCAGGAGCTAGGGCTAACAGCGGGAGCTCACCCTGACCCGCAGCCTCGAATTGCCAACCTTAAGTTCAGCAGATGCAAAAGTTCAACAGTTTATAATCCACTAGCTGTTGCTGTGGCAAAGTGGTGGTGGTATTGATTAAAAATTGTTGTGTAATTTTTATTTGACGTTATTTGCAATTTTTATTAATTTTATGGTAAGTTATATTTTATTTATTATACTTTATTATTTTCTTGTATTATTTTAAGTTATTTTCTGTTATTATAGTATTTTATTGTATTAATTTTTAGTGTTTTTTATTATTTTTTATTGGGTTGCTAGGAGACCAAGTTGGAGGAGCTTAGCCTTCTAACTGGCAGCAATGGGATAAAAGCAATTATTCCTCTCTCTCTAATTAGGACTTTATTATTCTTTTCATTTTGTTGTATCAACCTAGAGGCGTGGATGATGGGTTGTGTTGTCAAATTTCGAGGTTGGGAGGCCTGTAGTTTTGTTGTTTTGTGGGTCGCCGTGATGCCATCACTCTTTTATATATATAGATTATGCCACTGCAATCCTTACTGATTCCTGATCTGGCGAGAGGGTGGACTAGATGACCTTTTAGTACGTAATTCCTAGTTCTGTGAGTTTATCTTTCTTCCTGCAAACGCACTCAATTGAAGGGCAGGATGCATATTTCAGATGCCAAGCGCTTAAACTGGAATGTTCGGATTTGCTTTAGTTTGAACTGGCATGTCATACATAGCGTTCTGACTTGAATGTGATTTCTAAAAGGAAGGAGTCTTAGTTGCTGTGAGTTTTCCGGACTGTGTGGTCATGTTCCAGAAGCATATAATATTGATAATAATATAATGTAATACAATATAATGCTAATAATAATGCAATAAAATAATATTAATTATATATTATATATTAAATGTAATATTACTAATAATATTACCATATAATGATATATCACATTATTACATTTATTATTTTACTACATTTATTATTATTATTACATTTATTATTTCACTCTATTATTATTAAAAGGATACATAAGCACATTTACATTGAAGAAGATGAGAATAATGATTTAATCAGAGTTAGTCTTAACTCAAATTTGAGCTTGATGTAAATATTCAAAAACATTTAACCTACTGATGCCTCAATTAATGTAATTTTTTGCTATCTATTTTTATTTTTATTTCTGAAATTTCCCACCCTCGGCTTATAGTGGAGTCAATGATTTCCTGTTTTTTTTGTGGTACAATTAGATACCTTGGCTTATATTCGAGTATATAATTACTTGTCAATTATATAATTACTTGTCAATTAACACTAAAAAATAATTAAAAACACTAAAAGATTAATACAATAAAATACTATAATAACAGAAAATAACTAAAAATAATACAATAAAATAATAAAATATAATAAATAAAAAGATAACTTACAATAAAATTAATTTAAAAAATACAAATAACGTCAAATAAAAATTACACAATTTTTACCCAATACCACCACCACTTTGCCACAGCAACGCGTGGCCGGGCACAGCTAGTATCATATAACACTGGGAGTGAGCAACCTATGGCTTATATGGGCCCCATATTACAGGTATTAATGAATTATAATTTCCTCCCATGCTGCCCAGCAGAGCCAATGTTACAAGGATGGTGAGACACATGTTTTGCTCAGCGAGTAAACTATGCAAAACTACATCTCCCACGATCCCATTGAACATGCCAACAATTGCGTCCTACAGTGCGGATTCACTCATCAAAGGATCTTGACTGATGTCAAATATTTGAGAGCATTGGCTTTCGGTGACATGGTTTGTACAAGGCGTAGAGTCGTCCCTGGGTGGAAAATCCAAGTTGCACAAGTTGCGAAGGAATCCTGAATTGCAGCAAAACCGAAGCTGGAATTCAGGCGCAGGCCACACACGCAAGGCTCCTTTCGTGGCTCGTGTGCGCCGCACCGCTTGTGCGTAATCAGATCAAATAAGATTGATGGAATGTCACTAAGATTTACTTTTTTTTTTCGTTTTGTTCCGGCACTTGTAAAGGCACACACTCACTCCGCTGCAAGTGACTCATACCTGGGGAATATTTATCCAGCACAAAAAGTGTCCTTTGTGTCATTCTGCTTTCTAATGATCCGTTGTTGAAAAGTGCAAACTCAGGGAATGATGCCAGAGATGAAAACGTATTTGCTTGATAGAAGAATAAGGTGAAGGAAAGGTATATGGGTCAACCCAAAAGGTGCAGCTTCTGCTAATTGCTCGTTAGAATTGTCATCTAGGGGTGCATCTACACTGTTGAATAGATGCAGTTTTATACCACTATGAGAGAGTTGCCATAAAGCCACTTGAGGACACATAAAGGTATTACTGTAATATGGAATTTGCCTGATAGCCAACATAATAATAATAATAATAATAATAATAATAATAATAATAATAATATATTATTATTATTATTATTATTACTTTAATATGGAATTTGCCTGATAGCCAACATAATATTATTATTATTATTATTATTATTATTATTATTATTATTATTACCACTGTAATATGGAATTTGCCTGATAGCCAACATAATAATAATATACTATTATTATTATTATTATTACTACTACTACTACTGTAATATGGAATTTGCCTGATAGTCAACATAACTTATTATTATTATTATTATTATTATTATTGTAATATGGAATTTGCCTGATAGCCAACATATTATTATTATTATTATTATTATTATTATTATTATATGTAATTTGCCTAATAGCCAACATAATAATAATAATTTTTATTATTATTATTATTATTATTACTACTGTAATATGGAATTTGCCTGATAGTCAACATAATATATTATTATTATTGTAATATGGAATTTGCCTGATAGCCAACATATTATTATTATTATTATTATTATTATTATTATTATTATTAATTAGCCAACGTAACAATGGGTCGCTGTGAGTTTTCCATGTGTGGCCATGTTCCAGAAGCATTCTCTCCTGACGTTTCATCCACATCTGTGGCAGGCATCCTCAAAGATTGTGGGGTCTGTTGGAAACTAGGCAAGTGGGGTTTATATATCAGGTGGGAGAAAGAACTCTTGTCTGTTTGAGGCAAGTGTGAATGTTGCCATTGGCCACCTTGATTAGCATTACATAGCCTAGCAGCTTCAAAGGCTGGCTGCTTCCTGTCTGGGGGAATCATTTGTTGTCACTATGATGTCACTAAAATGTCCAGGGTGGGAGGAAAAAAAAACTCTTGTCTGTTTGAGGCAAGTGTGAATATTGCAATTGGCCACCTTGATTAGCATTGCATAGCCTAGCAGCTTCAAAGCCTGGCTGCTTCCTGTCTGGGGGAATCCTTTGCTGGGAGGATCAAGCTGGCCAATTGCATCATCCACACTTGCCTGCAATAGACAAGAGTTTTTTCTCCCACTCTGGAGATATTTAAACCCCACTTGCCTAGTTTCCAACAGACCTCATAGCCTCTGAGGATGCCAGGCAATAGATGTGGGCAAAACATCAGGAGAGAATGCTTCTGGAACATAGCCAGAAAAGCTCAGAAAACTCACAGCAACCCAGTGATTCCGGCCATGAACGCCTTCGACAACACAACATAGCAATCTCTGTATTTAAGAAAATATTTAAGAAAAGATATAGCACTTGCTTCACTTTTCAAAGATATTTTAAATTTGAAATAAACAATGACGGGGACAAGCGGGTCTCCACTGGGAGAGAGTTCCGTAAATGGAACTACGATTTTTATTTTTTTTTAGTTTATTACAGGGCTGCGTATTTCATCACCATTGCTATGGCCTCTCCTCGTTTTCTTCTATGTCAGTTACAGGATGAACTATTTTGCATATGATGGCTTTTTTCTGGGAAATATTGTTGCCCATTTCCTTATAGTTTGGACCTTGGCGAGGAAGAGATTAGCCAAGGCTAGTGGATGCTTGTGTCCATCCCTTCCGAAGATATCGATACAATTGTGAGCAAACCGTGGCACCAATGTGTCACCCAGGGGGGGAAAGTCCCGACTATTCCTTTTTCTTCCTCTTCCAGGAAAGACCAGCTTTTCTTCTTTTGCCTTCCCTTCTTCTTCTTCTTTTTTCCCCATCAGTTTTGCTCCCAATGTCGGCATCACACTCTGCAAAACAAGGAGCTTGGAAACATATCTCTCTTTTTGGACTGCAGCTTCCAGAATCCCCCAGCCATCATGGCCATGCAGTCTGAAAAATATCAATATCATCACCATCATCATCATCATCATTATCATCATCCTAACCGATACCCTGTTTTTATCCCTTGATTCGGGAAACGAAAGGGCTCACATTGAAAATTCGGGACACAAAGTGGCTCACATTGAAAATAATACCGTTCCTAATCTATATATATATAAAAGGGTAATGAAATTTCGGCCTAGGACAAAACAACAAAACTACACATCCGAGAAACACTCAACTTGGCAGCACAACCCCTCATCCATGACTCTACGTTCATACAACTAAAAGAAAAGAAAAATAAAGTCCAAATTAGAGGGAGAGGAATAATTGTTTTTATCCAATTGCTGCCAGTTACAAGGCTAAGCTCTGCCCACTTGGTCTCTTAGCAACCCACTCAGCCCAGGGAACAGGCAGAGTTAGGCCTCACTTAGGCCTCTTCCACACTGCCTATAAATACAGATTATCTTATTTTAACTGGATTATATGGCAGTGTAGACTCAAGGCCCTTCCACACAGCTATATAACACATTTATAATGGACTTAATGTCAGGAGAAAACCTTTACCCTTTACCTTAACTACCACCAATTCCTCCATACTTTATTTCCCATACCACCAGACTTCGCCACAGCAATGCGTGGCCGGGCATTTTACCACAAAAAACCCTGGGAAAACATTGAATCCAGTATAAGCCGAGATATCAATAAAATTAGCATATATATTTGAGTATAAGCCAACCCGAATATAAGCCAAGGTACTTAATTTTGTGTTGTCGAAGGCTTTCATGGCCGGGATCACAGGGTTGTTGTATGTCTTTCGGGCTGTGTGGCCATGTTCCAGAAGCATTCTCTCCTGAAGCATTCTCTCCTCACAACCTCTGAGGATGCCTGCCATAGATGTGGGCAAAACGTCAGGAGAGAATGCTTCTGGAACATGGCCACACAGCCCGAAAGACATACAACAACCCTGTACTTAATTTTACCACAAAAAAACTGGGAAAACATTGACTCCAGTATAAGCCGAGATACCAATAAAATTAGCGTATATATTCAAGTATAATAAATGCAATAGTAATAATAAGATCAGAGTGAAATAATAAATGTATTAATAATAATAATAAAAATAGAGTAAAATAAATGTAATAGTAGCAACAATAATAGAGAAAAATAATAAATGTAATAATACCAATAATAATAGAGAAAAATAATAAATGTACCATATATTCTCGAGTATAAGCTGACCCAAATATAAGCCAACCAGGACCCTCACCCAAGTATAAGCCAAGGGGGGCTTTTTCAGTCTTAAAAAAAGGGCTGAAAAACTAGGCTTATACTCGAGTATATTACTACTAAGACAGAATTAAACAACACAACAACAGGGCTGGATTGTGGCGCAGCCTCAATAAATCACCACTGACCGAGAAATCATGGGATCGAAGCCCGGGTTGGATTGAGCTAACTATTAATAGCCTTGCTGGCTACCCACCTAAGTAGCTTGAAAAACAGTTGCATCTGTTAAGTAGAAAATTCTAGTTAGCACTTTATGCGTGGAGGCTAATTTAACTAATTTACGACACCATAAAAAATTCCAGCAGTATGTGGAAAGGAATGAGGAAGTACTCCATCAAGGACTCAGTGTCACAAATGGACGGTGAAGCGGCAGCTCCCCCTGTGGCCGGAATCGAGCATACCCTTATGAAGCTGGAAGCTGGAAAATGTTAAATTGCCTCTGTGTCTGTCTATATGTCGTATGTCTATGGCATTGAATGTTTGCCATATATATGTGTGTTGTAATCTGCCCTGAGTCCCCTTCGGGGTGAGAAGGGCGGAATATAAATACTGTAAATAAATAAATACTAATTCCAAAAGGCAACTTCTTCCTGCATTTTAATGCATAGAAGGGGGGATCCATCCATTTGAAAGCCTTCTCTTTCTTTTTCTCAGCCAGCAATAATAATATTATTTGTCCCCAGAGGGAGCTTTATTGCCGATAAGTACGAGCGTTCACCTGCCCATAAAATAAATACAGAATTTCTCATGCATATCTTGGTTTTCTCCTTGCAAATTTTGCTGGATGATTGAGTTGTTAGGTGTCCTTTTGGACCTTGGATGACTGACTCAACTTCCGTTGAGTTATCACTAAGGGCAGCTGCAATGACCTGGAGAGGCTGGTTTTGGAAGGTGAAACCAAGAGCAACGAAGGGGAGAATGCTTCTAAAACATGGCCAAACAGCCCAGAAAACTCACAGCAACCAATGGTTTTTTTCCCCTTTTAACTGAATAGTCAAGAAAATACTTAATTTATGGTTACACGGTGAGCATGTACAATAAATTTTTAGATTAAAGTTGCCAGAGATACAAAGACATCGTGCTGTTTTCATTTGATTTATACCCAGTACTATCATGTGCAATTTTTTATATATATATATATATATATATATATATATATATATATATAAAAGAGTGATGGCATCATGGCAGCGGACAAAACAACAAAAGTAAACACCCCACAACCTCGAAAATTGACAGCACAACCCCTCATCCATGCCTCTAGGTTGATACAACAAAAAGAAAAGAAAAATAAAGTCCTAATTAGAGGGAGAGGAATATTTGTTTTTATCCAATTGCTGCCAGTTAGAAGGCTAAGCTCCGCCCACTTGGTCTCCTAGCAACCCACTCAGCCCAGGGGACCCTTTACCTTAACTACCACTAATTCCTCAATACTTTATTTCCCATACCACCATACTTCGCCACAGCAACGCGTGGCCGGGCACAGCTAGTATATATATAAAAGAGTGATGGAATCCTGGCGACCGCCAAAACAACAAAACTAAACACCCCACAATCTCAAAAATTGACAATACAACCCATCATCCACGCCTCTAGGTTGATACAACAAAAAGAAAAGAAAAATAAAGTCCTAATTAGAGGGAGAGGAAGAATTGTTTTTATCCAATTGCTGCCAGTTAGAAGGCTAAGCTCCGCCCACTTGGTCTCCTAGCAACCCACTCAGCCCAGGGGACAGGCAGAGTTAGGCCTCACTTAGGCCTCTTCCACACTGCCTATAAAATACAGATTATCAGATGTTAACTGGATTAGATGGCAGTGTAGACTCAAGGCCCTTCCAAACAGCTATATAACCCATTTATAATCTTATATTATCTGCTTTAACTGGATTATCTGGACTCCACACCTTTACCCTTGACCTTAACTTCCACCAATTCCTCAATACTCTATTTCCCATACCACCATACTTCAGCAACGCGTGGCTGGGCACAGCTAGTTACATTATGTAAAAAAAAAAAGTTAAAAGTTTTGGAAGTATTATTTACGTCTTAATTGGGTGGTCCTTACTTTGTTCTACTCCAGAAACTTTGTCTCCAGAAACTAGGTTGAATTGGTTGAGGCTCTATTTTTGTTGCTACTTCATAACTGTAATTTTGCTAATGTCAATATCTGATATGCAGGATGTATTTTCATCCACTGGACCAAATTTGGCACACATACCCCAATTTTTGATACCGGTGTGGTTGGGAGCGGATTGATTTTGTCATTTGGGAGTTGTCGTTCCTGGGATGTATAGTTCGCCTACAATCAAAGAGCATTCTGAACGATGGAATTGAGCCAAACTTGGCACACAGAACTCCCATAACTAACAGAAAATATTGGAAAGGTTTGATGGGCAATGATCTTGAGTTTGGGAGATATAGTTCACCTACATCCAGAGAGCACTGTGGACTCAAACAATGATGGATTTGGACCAAACTTGGCACAAATACTCAATATGCCCAAATGTGAACACTGGTAGAGTTTGGGAAAAATATACCTTGACATTTGGGAGTTGTAGTTGCTGGGATTTGTAGTTCACCTACAATCAAAGAGCATCCTGAACCCCACCAACGATAGAATTGGGCCAAACTTCCCACACAGATCCTTCCATGATCAGCAGAAAATACTGGAGGGATTTGGGAGGAATTGACTGTGATTTAGGGGAGATGTAGTTCACCTACTTCCAGACATTTATAACCCAGGAACAAAAATCGTGTTACATAGTGTTGTTGGTTCTATTGGTTATTGTTAGAGTTTGTTTTATGGCTTTTAGGAAAACATCTGCTGAAGAAATGTGGACCAGCCCTATGAGTCAAGCTAAAATCAGCCGCTGGGTTTCGCTTTGGTTTGCCCTGGCAGCCTTATGGCCTACTACTGGTAAGTCCACTTACAAGTTAACTACCGTATATACTCGAGTATAAGCCGACCCGAATATAAGCCGAGACATCTAATTTTACCACAAAAAAACTGGGAAATCATTGACTCAACTATAAGCCGAGGGTGGTAAATTTCAGAAATAAAAATAGATACCAAAAATTACATTAATTGAGGCATCAGTGGGTGAAATGTTTTTGAATATTTACATCAAGCTCAAATTTAAGATAAGACTGTCCTACTCTGATCAAATCATTGTTCTAATCTTCTTCAATGTAAATGTGCTTATGTATCCTTTTAATAAGAATAGAGTAAAATAATACATGTAATAATAATAATAAATACAGGAAAAGAATACATGTAATAATAAATACAGTAGAATAATAAATGTAATAATAATAATATCAGAGTGAAATAATAAATGTATTAATTAATAATAATATAATAGAGTAAAATAAATGTAATAGTAGCAACAATAATAGAGTACAATAATAAATGTAATAATAATATAGTAAAATAATAAATTAAATAATATCAATGATAATAGAGAGAGAAAAATAAATCTACCATATATTCTCAAGTATAAGCTGACCCAAATATAAGCCAACCAGGATCCTCACCCGAGTATAAGCCAGGGGGGCTTTTTCAGTTCTAAAAAAGGGCTGAAAAACTAGGCTTATACTCAAGTATATACAGTACTTACAAAATGTACCTGTTTTGAAGCATTTACCAATACATCTCCTCTGGTTTTTACATTCAGTTTTAGTGGAAGTATCCAATGTGCTGAAACTTATCTCCAAACAGATTCAGCACTTGGGCCGGGCTTTAGCACAGCAGGTTAAAACACCAACTGTAATCAATCTTGCCAATTGAAGGTTGACAGTTGGCAATTGAAGGTTGACAGTTTGAAGTCCGGGTCACGGTGAGCTCCTGGCCTTCAGCCCAGCTTCTGTCTACCTAGCAGTTTATAGGCAAAATGTGAGTAGATAAATAGGTACTGCTCAAAAGCGGGGAGGTATTTTAAGGCATCTATAAGGAAGTGCCAGAAAAATGCCGGTGATTTGATCAAGGAGGCAGTTCACAAACACGGAGATGGAGCAACAGTACACACACACATAGTCAATACACCGTGGCTGGAACCGAGCACAAGCTTCCAAGATGCTGAAGATGGGAAAAGCCTATATATACCTCTATCTATACAATGGTCTGTCTTGTCAGTGTATAAATGGCATTGAATGTTTGTCATATACATATGTTCTGTGATCCACTCTGAGTCCCCTTCGGGGTGAGGAGGGTGAAATATAAATGCTGTAAATAAAATAAATTAATTGTCTTTATTTTCCAACAAAAGTGATCAGAGCTTCATACCAGTGTATGTCCTTACCGCCTGCCCCTTGTTTGCTTCTTTCTCAGGTGCTCAGGAGAATATTAACTGGGAAATTCAGCGTTATGATGGCTGGTATAACAATCTTGTGCATCACAGGCACAACTCTGCAGGTGAGAGCTTTGAAACAGGGAAGCTTCTATATATACTTTCTTGTCAGGGGGGTTAATCAGCTCTGAACCACTCTGATTTATTGGTGAGCCAGGCCTCTCACCAATCCATCCTCCATCAGACTGCTTAAGCATCCGGCTAAGTAGCACCGACAGTTGTAATTCAGCTGAACACAGCGGTTCCAAGGCTTTATTATATACAAACTATATACAACTACAAAGTCCATCGCTCATAGGACCCATGCTTCCCTAGCAAAGGCAAAGCATGTCCTCTTTCTTTGCCAGTTGGCAACTCCCACTTTCCATAGCAGAATGACGAACATCCTATGCGCCCTTCTGAGACCGGAAGGCTTGACCTATTGGCTAGGCAGGCTATCACTCAAGCTGGCCTGCCATTAACCCGTGTGCTGCTGGAAAGCATGCTAGAATACACAGTTGCAAAAACCCAACAGCAAAACACTTGTTTCAACATTTTACCCTTACACCAAAATACACCAACATTTCTTTGGAGGCTTTTCAACAGATGCTGAATGACCATCTGTTGGGGGTGCTTTGATAGTGCTTTTCGTGCATGGCAGGGGTTTGGTTTAGATGGCCCCACACAGACTCTTCCAAGGCAAATACCAACACCCACCATTGTGTATTCAGATATAAGAAGTGTGAAAACACGTGAATTCCTTTTGCAGGAAGGCAAAATCTTGCTCAAAGAGGACAGAAGATATAGATTAGAAGAAAACCCATGAGCCATATGTGCCTCCTTTCCAGGGCCATGAGATGAAAGAAAGAAAATCATTGAGGATTATTATTATTATTATTAGGCCCGGGCTGTGGCGCAAGCTGGAGAGCAAGCCAGCTGCAACCAGCTGCAATGAATCACTCTGACCAGGAGGTCATGAGTTCGAGGCCCGCTCGGAGCCTATGTTTGTCTTATCTTTGTTCTATGTTAAAAGGCATTGAATGTTTGCCTATATGTGTAATGTGATCCGCCCTGAGTCCCCTTCGGGGTGAGAAGGGTGGAATATAAATACTGTAAATAAATAAATAATTGAGGATGAGCAGCATTTTCATTTTGGAACCCCATTTAAGACTAGGATGAGTCTTTTGAAGATGAGTGTGTTTGAAGAGATGTAGTGTTTGGAGGTTTTTTTTCCTCTTAGAGGCTATGGAGTTAGAGAGAAGCTTAGACCCAATCCTTTCTTATCTAGGAATGTAGTTCTTATTTGTAAATAAACCTTTTTTGGTAACTTTTCAAGATTGAACTCTGCATTTTTGCCTGCGAAGCTCAGCATCCTTTTGCAGCCACACAACACTTCACCCTCTGCTTGCTGTGAGCTGACTGCTCAACTAAGTATCCTGTTTGTGTTTTTGGATGCTCTGCTATTTTGGAATTTCCCTAACACCCATCTCAGGGACCTACCAGACAGGCCGTATATCCCAGGCCCTATATCCCTGGATCTGATTCTGCTTTAAACTGGATTATACGAGTCCACACTGCCAGATAATCTGGGATAATGAGAAAACCTGGGATCAGATCCTGGGATATAGGGCCTGTTGGAAGAGTCCTTAGTCTCCTCCTAACCCTGCAATATGTCAAAGAAGGAACTCTGGAGCTCTTTTTAAGGTGGGACGGAGGGATCAACATTGTTATTAATTTTTCCTACTTGCAGGCACTTGCAGGGGGAGGACAACGTTCTTTTACATTAATTATAATTTAATTATCCTTAAATGTGAAGATTATTCCAAGCACAATATGTACTTTTCAAGTGTCCTTTGTTGATTCGGTGTAATTTATTCCTAAATCCATGTGCTAGAAACTTTTATTATTCTCAAAGGCTCAATGTTTTGGAGTCATGGGAGTCTATTAGTTTCACAAGTCATTTAGTTTTCTCTGCCCAAGAGTGCTGGTGTCCCCCCAAAACTACAACTCCCAGAATTCCATAGCATTTAGCCAAGGTAGTTAAAGTGCTGTCAAACCACATTCATTCTTCAGTGCTGATGTATCCCGATAACATTATTTATTTTTATTTTATTTACATCATTTATATTCCACCCTTCTCACCCCGAAGGGGACTCAGGGCGAATCACTTTACACATATAGGCAAACATTCAATGCCTTTTAACATAGGACAAAGACAAACAAACATAGCTCCGAGCGGGCCTCAAACTTATGACCTCCTGGTCAGTGATTCATTGCAGTTAATTGCACTGGCTTGCTCTCCCGTCTGCGCCACAGCCCCAGGCTTATATTATGATAATATAAGGGCAAACAAAAATAAAATACTAAGAAAAAGAGGGAGTAACATATTGACCTTGGTCTTGGTACCCTGGTTAATAGGAATGAAGGTTCTTTCCATTGCTGAAATTCAACCCCATGTATTTGACAGCAATTCCTTTTGGCAGTCGGTACTGAAAGCCTTCATAAGATTTTTAAGACCCAACCGAGAGATGGAGATGAGCACTATATCGTCTGCATACATCAGGATGCAGATCTTTCTATTCCTCATTATTGGTGAAGGAGAGGTCAAGCATACTAAAACAAAATCATCTTTTTTTAATTGATTGATGGCTTCTTTGCCCTTAGGAAGCCTCAAAGTGGGGGATAACCTGGCACATCACACCCACTAGTGGCTCATTTGTGGAAGAAAGTGCTATGAGAAATCCACACCCGAAATGGTTATAGATTTGTGGTGAGAAAAGAGGTCATTAATGGGCTATTTCCACCACAGGGGAGAAAAAATACAGTTTCAATAACTCCATAATGCAACCATGTCTGGAGAGGGACAACGTGGTGCTATGATGCTAAAAGCACTAGCAGGAGCAATGCATCGATATTGCGTGATAATGGAGAGGTGTGATAATGCTCACATAGAAAGATAGTATCTCCTAAGTTGAGACAAGGACTCGCAAATCTGTGACCACGTCTGATATGTTTATTTCTTCATTAGGATCGCTTTTCTCGCGGTTGCTCCCTGCCAACTATGCCGACGGGGTGTACCAGGCCCAACAAGAACCGGCGGTGCCCACGGCCCGTGAGCTCAGTAATGCGGTGGCCCAAGGAGACTCCGAATCCCCTTCTCAGGGAAACAGAACCGTGCTGAGCGTCTTCTTTGGTGAGCTGGTTTATTTTAAAGATAACATATCCCTCTATAGTTGTTTCATATGTGAGAATTTGGACTTGGGAAATTGACTATAAATGCCAGAATCCCTTAACTGGCATAAAAACAAAGAAGGAAAAGCAGTGGGGGAGGGCGCGAGGACCGTGATAACACCTTTAAAACTATTGGTTTTATTTTAGCATGATCTTTCGTAGATATAAAGCCATTTTGGAAGGTCTATACCAGGGGTCCCCAAACTTTTAAAACTGGGGGCCAGTTCACGATCCCTCAGACCATTGGAGAGCCGGAGTATAGTTGGCCACCAAGCAATTATTATTATTATTATTATTATTATTATTATTATTATTATTATTTATTAAAACTGGGTGCCGTGCCAAAAGATCTCAGCCGGCATTTGGAAACAATAGACATTGACAAAATTACGATCTGCCAACTGCAAAAGGCCACCCTACTGGGATCTGCGTGCATCATCCGAAAATACATCACACAGTCCTAGACACTTGGGAAGTGTTCAACTTGTGATACGAAATCCAGCATATCTATCTTGTTTGCTGTGTCATAATAAAATAATAATAATAATAATAATATATTATTATTATTATTATAAGTGTTCGACTTGTGATTTTGTGATATGAAATCCAGCATGTCTATCTTGTTTGCTGTGTCAAACAATAAAATAATAATAATATTCAGCCCAACCCCCTTCTGCTTTTGTGCACCAATAGCACAAGTAAAGCACCCCTGACAGATGGCCACCCAGACTCAATGTTAATAATAATAATAATAATAATAATAATAATAATAATAATAATAAGGGTCAGAAGAGACCCCTTCGGCCATTTAGCCCAACCCCCTTCTGCCTTTGTGCTGTGGGGGCCGGAAAAATGGCATTGATGGGCCGCATGTGGCCCGCGGGCCATAGTTTGGGGACCCCTGGTCTATACCATATGATGGTGCTCCCAGTGGCACAGCAGGTTAAACCACTGAGCTGCTAAACTTGCTGACCAAAAGGTCACATGTTTGAGTCCAGGGAGCAGGATGAGCTTTTGCTGTTAGCCCCAGCTTCTGCCAATCTAGCAGTTCAAAAACATGCAAATATGAGTTGTTCGATCGGTACCACTCCGGCAGGAAGGTAACGATGCTCCATGCAGTCATGCCGGTCACATGACATTGGAGATGTCTACGGATAATGCCGGCTCTTCGGCTTAGAAATGGAGATGAGCACCAACCCCCAGAGTTGAACATGACTAAATTTAATGTCCAGGGGAAACCTTTACCTTTACCTTTTGTATACCGCACAATATAAAACATATGTCTCCAGTCGTCAGAGTGGAAGAGTATACAATAGGATCCGGAAAGATGCAAGAAACTCGGCATACATGGCACCCAAAGAGTGACTTATCAGATTGGATTCTGGGCCTGTTGTGACCACTTACCATCTAATTTCTATTTTTCAAGAATGTTCTGCTGCGTAGCAAAGAACACAGTTACACCAAGTCCTATTGTGCAACTTTTTATGCAAATTTATGATGAAAGTTGGCAACACAATAGGGTTCCAGGATTCACATGGCTCATGAAATATAGCACAACAAGCCTGCTAGTTAATGGCTTTTCCTGTCTTACTGTTGGATGCAAAAGTATATTCACACTATTAGTCTTTCATTCCTGATTTCCTAGCTTGGCTAAAATGGAATCATTTTGAAATTGCTTTTCATCTTCTATGAGTAGAAAAATGCTATAACCCAGGGTCAATAGGTGGGAGAAAGTGATAAGGACAATTGCCAAGTTGGCTGCTCTACCTCTTATTGTTTAGAGAGTTGGCTAGTTCTACCTTGAGAACATCTGTTGTTTATGAAGACAGAAATGCTTTTGGTCGGGAAATATATCTGGGACCGAGCTCCAACAGATACCAAGGGTCAGCTGTAGAAGTTTCAGGAAAAATACATTAGAAGACATGAAGCTGAGATACTCTTAAAATAGGTAATAGTTGGTGGATCGATCCTATACATTATTATACAGGCACTCATACACATTCACTGGAGCTAAGGGCACAGGGACCCCCACATCAGTGGAAAAACTATGATCGAAACACTTTTATTACCAGTGGTCAACTTCAGCTAGAAATTAACTATAGAACCACATGGGAGGACCCAGAATTGCCTTCTCCTTAGTAATCTCTAGGTCTTCAAGTGCAATATAGTCATGCTGGAGGACCTAGAGATTCCAAGAAAGAACATCTTGATCAAAAGCGAAACCCACAAATATGGAGGGCCAACTATAATGGTGACTTGGACATTTATTTATTTACAGTATTTATATTCCGCCCTTCTCAATGCACATATACATGGCAAACATTCAATGTCATTAGACATACGACATATATAGACAGACACAGAGGCAATTTAACATTTTCCAGCTTCCGGCTTCATGAGGGGAAGCTGCCGCTTCACTGCCCACTTATTTATTTACAATATTTATATCCCACCCTTCATACCCCGAAAGGGACTCTGGGCAGAACACAATGTGCACATACATGGCAAACATTCAATGCATTAGACATACAACATATATAGACGGACACGGAGGCAATTTAACATTTTCCAGCTTCCGGCTTCATGAGGGTATGCTCAATTCCTGCCACAGGGGGAGCTGCCACTTCACCATCCACTTTTGACACCAAGTCCTTGATGGAGTACTTCCTCATTCTTCCACACACTGCTGGAAGTAAATTAATTTAATTAGCCTCCCTGCATAAAGCGGTACCTAAATTTTCTACTCAACTGATGCAACTGTCTTTCTTTTTAAAAAAATGATCTTTATTGTAAATTTTCTAGAAGTATACATACAGGGAGAGGGGGAGTGAGAGTGTACCTGCGTCTTCAGAATAAAGTTATCTTATCACATAATGCTTCCATAGGAACAATCATATGAAAAATAAAAAGAGTGGGGTACAAAAGTAGTGGGGGAGAAAGAATCATGAAGGAAAAATAAAAAGAAAAAAATAGGAATAAAATAAAATAAAATAAAATAAAAAATAAAATAGAAATAAAGCTAGATAGTTAAAACAGTCCTCCGGTCCATTCCACAGGGATAGTAAATATCATTTAAATCTTCCTGATTCTTCTATACTTCAACTGATGTCTTTCGAGCTGCATAGATTAACAGCGAGCTAGGCTATTAATGGTCAGGAGCTCAATCCGACCCGGGCTGGCCTCGAACTTATGATCTATCGATCAGTTGGGATTTATTGCAGCTGGCGACTAACCAGCTGCGTCACAGTCCGGCCATGATAATGTTGAGCTTCCAGTATCTTTCCATCTCGCGATAGAGCCCTCCAGATTCCTTGCATGTCAATGTATTTGAATTTAATGTAACATGGGGGCTTTACTGGAAAGCACCATGGTGTCTTTTCTCATTTATAAACTTGAGTGATGGGTGATTTACTAGGCCCTTGGATTATGGGTTTGGTGCTGCCTCTCGGTAATGGTTGAGAAACCTCTTTGCGGGTTTGGACTCCTGACCTCAAAATGATGGGATCCCTTAAGCCCATTTCTCCAGGCGTTCATTCATCATAGTCGCTGGTATAATTTAAAGCCCTCTGGTAGTCCCAACATGAGCTGGATTTAAGATTCGGTCATTTACTTAATCCCTTAGGATATGTTCAAACAGGCTGAGGATCTCTGGAAGGCCGCTAATGCTTTTCCGATGTGGGAGTGGGAGGGAAAAGGACGAAGCGGAGCCAAGTCTCGCTTATATAATTGCCGTTGACTCACAAGGTTGTCCACCTGCCGCAATTAGGAGGAAATCCTTAAGATTTAAAAGTTTAAGCCAATCATTCATCATCTTTGAAATAGAACGGTTACCACAATATATCCTGGTGGGACCTATTGGCCTGGAACGGCTTGTGCCTGGGTTGGGTTCAGAGACTTGGACCAACTCTATTTCTGGTCCAGTTTGTTTTGAGATGGAAATCCAAGCGTCCCACTTCTGCCCGAATCAGATGATTTAAATCCTCAATTTCATCAGCCCAGATGTTCCATCAAGTAGTCCATCATAGACGTCCGTCAAGAATATTTACACTCATAAATTATGGAAGTTGCATAGTTTCATCTTTCATGAATTGGCACATAGCAGAAATGAAGGCATGTATAATGGCATTGTGTGACTATGCATGTATCCATGATCAATGCATGCAGTGCAATGGATTAAATCACTGAGCTGGTGAACTTGCTGACTGAAAGGTTGGCAGTTCGAATTTGAGAGCGGAGTGAGCTCCCGCTGTTAGCCCCAGCTTCTGAAAACCTAGCAGTTCGAAAACATGCAAATGTGAGTAGATCAATATGTACCACTCCAGTGGGAAGGTAACAGTGCTCCGTGCAGTCATGCCAGTGGCCACATGACCTAGGAGGTGTCTAAGGACAATGCCGGCTCTTCGGCTTAGAAATGGAGATGAGCAACAACCCCCAGAGTTGGACATGACTGGACTTGATATCAGGGGAAAACATTTACCTATGATCAATGTATCACATGTGAACCTCCATAGCTCTGTGGCTGCTCCCAAACTTTGGTACCGCCATCGCATAGTACTGCCTAAAGGTGCATCTACATGGTGGAATTAATGCAGTTTGATAGCACTTTGACTGCCGCAGCTCAACGCTATCAAATTCTGGGGAGGGGAGCATTTTTACAAAATCTTGAGTCTTTCCCAAAGAGGGCGGGTGCTTAACTTCCACAAGTCCATATCATTGGGTTAAAGCGATTTATTATTATTATTATTACTAGCTTTGCCCAGCCACGCGTTGCTGTGGCTTATGGGAATCCTTTGTTGGCCAGGTGGAATAGCAGTGAATAGCCTTGCAGTCTCAAAGCCTGGCCGTTTTCTGGAGTAGCTGGAGCTTTTTGTTGTATGAACGTAGAGGCATGGATGTGCGGTTGTGCTGCCAAGTTTAGTGTTTCTGGGATGTGTAGTTTTGTTGTTTTGCCCTAGGCCGAAATTTCTTTACCCTTTTATATATATAGATTATTGACAAACATTCACAGTATGACACAGCAAACGAGATATATATGCTGGATTTCAAACACTTCCCAAGTGTTTAAGACTGTGTGATGTATTATTATTATTATTATTATTATTATTATTATTATTATTATTGTCTCCTGTATCAATTTAATGATATAATGATATATAATAATATTATACTATACTAATATTATAATACATTGTATATACATGTAATATTAATAATAATATTATGATGTAATACAATGTAATAATTATTATAATTCACTATTATAATTGTATATTTATATTACATGCAATATTACTAATAATATTGTGATATAGTTGTATAATATAATATATTGTATGTATATATACAGTAGAGTCTCACTTATCCAACATAAACGGGCCGGCAGAACGTTGGATAAGCGAATATGTTGGATAATAAGGAGAGATTAAGGAGAAACCTATTAAACATCAAATTAGGTTATGATTTTACAAATTAAGCACCAAAACATCATGTTATACAACAAATCTGGCAGAAAAGGTAGTTCAATACGCTGTAATGCTACATAGTAATTACTATATTTACGAATTTCGCACCAAAATATCATGATATATTGAAAACACTGACTACAAAAATGCGTTGGATAATCCAGAACGTTGGATAAGCGAGTGTTGGATAAGTGAGACTCTACTGTACTTGTAAACCGCCCTGAGTCCCCTTCGGGGTGAGAAGGGCGGTATATAAATGTTGCAAATAAATAATAAATAAATAAATATTATTATTATTGTTATTGTGCAAATACTTTGGTTCTTGACACACCTGATCCACTCTTTTCTGTGACACCGTTTTTCCGGCAGGATTTCACGTTCTCTCTGAGATCTCCGAGGCCATCAAGCCCGGCTGCCCGGCTGAATTCCTCAATTTGCCCGTCCCCAAAGGAGACCCCGTATTTGACCCCACCGGCTCAGGAGACGTGGTTTTGCCCTTCCAGCGCATGCAGTGGGCTCCAGGAACGGGACGAAGCCCCAACAATCCCCGCGAGCAGGTACAAGCCATTTGGTTGTGCCGTTTTGACGGAGTTGTCTTCCCTTCTCATAGAGTTGTGCAATGTATCTGCAAGAGAGAGGGGTAAATATCTCTCCCCTCCTCGGTAATAGAACCCATCTGATCCTATCTGTTCAGAGGCTGTCAAGGATTTGACTCACCCTCTCAATTTCGCTCTTCGTTCCTCAACAGATCAATGGCGTCACAGGTTGGCTGGACGGCAGTGCCATCTATGGCCCGTCCCATTCCTGGAGCGATTCTTTGAGAAGCTTCTCGAAAGGAAAACTGGCTGTTGGATCCGACCCGCTCTTCCCAAAGCAGACCAAGGCAAATAGCTTGATGTGGAAGGCTTTGGATCCGTCCACTGGTCAGGGCGGGATTGAACGGATCTTCGGTAAGGAAGGTTCAACTTCTTTTGTGCCTGGAACTGTTGCCGAAAAAAAAGAGTCACATTTTGAAAATAATAATAATAATAATAATAAACAGCCAGCAGAGTGTCTACTGTGGACTCATCTTGTTGTGTTTCAAATAATAATAATAATAATAATAATAATAATAATAATAATAATAATAATTAAGGCCAAGATCGAAAAATCAGCTGATGACCCAAAATGCAGACTGTGCAAGGAAACCGACGAAACCATGGATCATCTCCTCAGCTGCTGTAAGAAAATTGCACAGACAGACTACAAACAGAGACACAACTACGTGGCCCAAATGATTCATTGGAACTTATGCCTCAAGTACCACCTCCCAGCAGCAAAGAACTGGTGGGATCACAAACCTGCAAAAGTATTGGAAAATGAACATTCAAAGATACTGTGGGACTTCTGAATCCAGACTGACAAAGTTCTGGAACACAACACACCAGACATCACAGTTGTGGAGAAGAAAAAGGTTTGGATCATTGATGTCGCCATCCCAGGTGACAGTCGCATTGACGAAAAACAACAGGAAAAACTCAGCCGCTATCAGGACCTCAAGATTGAACTTCAAAGACTCTGGCAGAAACCAGTGCAGGTGGTCCCGGTGGTGATGGGCACACTGGGTGCTGTGCCAAAAGATCTCAGCCGGCATTTGGAAACAATAGACATTGACAAAATCACGATCTGCCAACTGCAAAAGGCCACCCTGCTGGGATCTGCGCGCATCATCTGAAAATACATCACAGAGTCCTAGACACTTGGGAAGTGTTCAACTTGTGATTTTGTGATACGAAATCCAGCATATCTATCCTGTTTTCTGTGTCATAATATAATAATAATAATAATAATAATAATAATAATAATAATAATAATAATAATTTATTTACAGCATATCTTTCTTGTTTGCTGTGTCATAATAAAATAATAATCATAGTAATAATAACAATACATCACGCAGTCCTAGACACTTGGGAAGTGTTCGACTTGTGATTTTGTTATATGAAATCCAGCATGTCTATCTTGTTTGCTGTGTCATATAATAATAATAATAATAATAATAATAATAATAATAATAATAATAATAATAATTTCTCAAAAGCAAGCTCAATGGAGGCAACACCATCAAGGCCATAAACACCTGGGCCATACCTGTCATAAGATATACTGCTGGCATCATAAACTGGACACAGGTGGAACTGGACAATTTGAACAAAAAAACAAGAAAACTCATGACCATTCATCATTCACTGCACCCTCGCAGTGATGTTGACCGGCTATATCTGCCTAGAAGATCAGGAGGCAGAGGACTCTTACAAGTAAAACAAACAGTCAAAGAAGAAGAACATGCCCTGGCAGAAGATGTAAAGCAAAGTGAAGAGCCTGCTTTGATTGAAGTAAAAAATCAGAAACTCTTCAAAACACAGCAGACAAAAAACCAGTACAAGAAAACCGCACTACAAACTAGAGCTGACAGCTGGCACAACAAAACATTGCATGGGAAGTTCCTTGACAAAATTGAAGGAGAAGACCTGGCTATGGCTCACGAATGGGACACTGAAGAAGGAATTGTGGGAGTTGTAGTCCAAAACACCTGGAGGGCTCAAGTTTCTACATTGATCTACATTGGAGCACGAACCAGCAACTGTTAAGTTTAATGAGCCCTCTCTGTATTTTCATACGGACGTGACATCCCATCATATCCTTTGCTATTGCTTCTGGTAAATCCAAACATTTTATTGCTTTATATATGTTTATGGCGCCTCGTCGGTTTTATTTGCCGGGCAGAAAGGGCCTGTTTAGGCCTGGACAGTCTCTATATGGCGGTCGTTCAACACCAATTTGAAGATGCAAATAAAATCTCAAAATTAAGAAAAACTTACCATCTGGTGCAGTCGTATCCTTGGGGCAATATTGCCTCTGGGATCTCCATTTCTTGACCTCTCATCGTCTTCTTGGTTTCTTCTCCACAGACTTTGGAAATGCGAAAGGAAACGAAAACCCATTCCTGCAAGTCATCGGCATCGTTTGGTTCCGCTACCACAACCACTGGGCAGAAATATTGGCCGAAAAAAACCCCAAATGGTCCGACGAAGATGTCTTCCAACATGCCCGTAAAAGGGTCATTGCTACTTACCAGGTGAGTGAGGCAAGAGAAAAAAAATTAAATTATTTTAATTCTGAAATAATTAGTGTCTGAACTGTTTTTGTATCCTCAAAACCAGGCATGGGCAAACTTGGGCCCTCCGGGTGTTTTGGACTTCAACTCCCACAATTCCTAACAGCCTACCGGCTGTTAGGAATTGTGGGAGTTGAAGTCCAAAACACCCGGAGGGCCCAAGTTTGCCCATGCCTGTAATAAGGCAACCCTACAATATGACTTTTATTAGCATAGGATATCTTATTTATTTATTTACAATATTTATATTTCACCCTTCTCACCCCGAAAGGGACTCTGGGCAGAACACAATGTGCATATACATGGCAAACATTCAATGCATTAGACATACGACATATATAGACAGACACAGAGGTAATTTAACGTTTTCCAGCTTCCGGGAAATTTTTCATTTTTCAGCTGTGGCGCAGGCTGGAGAGCAGCTGCAATGGATCACTGCAATGAATCACTCTGACCAGGAGGTCATGAGTTCGAGGCCCGCTCGGAGCCTATGTTTGTCTGTCTTTGTTCTATATTAAAAGGCATTGAATGTTTGCCTATATATGTAATGTGATCCGCCCTGAGTCCCCTTCAGGGTGAGAAAGGCGGAATATAAATGCTATAAATAAATAAATAAAAATTCCGGTCACAAGGGGAGCTGCTGCTTCACCATCCACTTGTAACACCAAGTCCTTGATGGAGTACTTCCTCATTCTTCTGCGCACTGCTGGAGGTTTTTATGGTGTCGTAAATTAGTTAAATTAGCCTCCCCGCATAAAGCGGTACCTAAATTCCCTACTCGACAGATGCAACTGTCTTTCAGGCTGCTTATGTCAACAGCAGATTATTAATGGTCGGGAGCTTACTTCGACCCAGGCTGGCTCGAACTCATGAGTAGTGATTTATTGCAGTTGGCTACTAACCAGCTGCGCCACAGCCCAGTCCCATGTCTCTGTATGTCTAAAATTCCCTTTTTTCCCCCCTTTCCTAGAACATTGTGCTGTACGAATGGCTGCCGGCATTTCTGGGGAAGGAAAACATTTCACCTTACGCAGGTGAGGAGCAGAATTTATGCCATCGATGTAGGCTAGAAATGTGCCATGTTTGATGGACAGGGCAAAGGCGATGCACAAAGAACATAGCACAGGGCATCTTTTATGTCATTTTATTTATTACTGTATATACTCGAGTATAAGCCTAGTTTTTCAGCCCTTTTTTAGAACTGAAAAAAACCTCCTTGGCTTATACTCGGGTGAGGGTCCTGGTGGGCTTATATTCAGGTCAGCTTATACTCAAGTATATATGGCATATTTATTATTTTTCTCTATTATTATTGGCATTGTTACATTTATTATTTTACTCTATTAATGATTGTGATTACATTTATTATTTTACTCTATTATTGTTGTTACCTTTACATTTATTTTACTCTATTTTTGTTATTATTATTACATTTATTATTTTACTGCATTTATTATTATTATTACATTTATTATTTCACTATATTATTATCAAAAGGATACATAAGCACATTTACATTGAAGACTATGAAAATAATGATTTAATCAGAGTTGAAAAACTAATGTGGATGCTTGTTTGGATTTCTGTCTAATTTTATATAATTTTGTTTGACTACACATAGTTTAATTTATTGATGTTAGGTTTAATTTATTGATGTTAGATTTTAAATTGATGTGAGGTTTTAATGTTATTTTTATATGTGGGGTTTCTCTGGGATTTTTATGTCAGTATTTGTTTGTTTATGGAGGCATTGAATGTTTGCCATTTTTGTTGGAATCCGCCCTGAGTCCCCTCGGGGAGATAAGGCGGAATACAAATAAAGTTTTATTATTTTATTATTATTACTAGCTGTGCCCAGCCACGCGTTGCTGTGGCAAAGTGGTGGTGGTATTGGTTAAAAATTGTTGGGTAATTTTTATTTGACATTATTTGTATTTTGTAATTAATTTTATTGTAAGTTATATTTTTATTTATTATATTTTATTATTTTCTTGTATAATTTTTTGTTATTTTTTGTTATTATGGTATTTTATTGTATTATTTTTTTAGTGTTTCAATTATTTTTTAGTGTTTATTATTATTTTTCATTGGGTTGCTAGGAGACCAAGTTGGAGGAGCTTAGCCTTCTAACTGGCAGCAATTGGATAAAAGCAATTATTCCTCTCTCTCTCTCTAATTAGGACTTTATTTTTCTTTTCTTTTTGTTGTATCAACCTAGAGCCGTGGATGATGGGTTGTGCCGTCAAATTTCGAGGTTGGGGGGCCTGTAGTTTTGTTGTTTTGTGGGTCGCCATGATGCCATCACTCTTTTATATAGATAGATAGAATGAACAGTCATATCTTAAATTACAGTTTGATGTAAAGATTCAAAAACATTTAAACTACTGATGCCTCAATTAATGTAATTTTATTGGTATCTCGGCTTATACTGGAGTCAATGTTATCCCAGGGTTTTTGGTGGTAAAATTAGGTGCCTCAACTTATATTCGGGTCGGCTTATACTTGAGTATATACAGTAATTGCAGAGGAACGTTTCTCAATATATGAATGCTAACAAATGACACATTATCTCAATCCAGGCATTCACCAAAGAGCAAATCTTTGAGCCACAAATACCCAAATAGCCGATGGGCTCTGGGAATTGTGGTTAAAATTGCAATGCTTCCCACTTTTATAAGGTTGGCGTGCCTTGAAACCATGCCATGCCATCTTTTTTAAGATTTGAAAGAGGGTGTTTACTATTGTATTACAATTTGGGGATTTGGCCTTCTTTCCTCTCTGTGTTGCAGATTACAACCAGCATGTAGATGCCAGGATCTCGCCTGAATTTCTGGTGGCTTCAGCTCTCTCTTTGGGCACCATGGTCCCATCTGGGGTCTACATGCGGTAAGAAGGAATAGGCTTTGATCCCAGCATTTGTTGCTACAGCCATCAGAAGAGGAGATCATAGAAGCTTAGCCGGAGCTTGGGAGAGTTCCTTTAAGGACTACAACTCCCAGGATTCCCTATTTTATTTCCAACAGCAGGTCAAGACCTTTATAATTTCAGGAGACATTTGGTTTGTCATATATCAGGGGTCCTCAAACCGGTCCACAATCCTCCAGACTGTTGTGGGGCCGAATTATCATTTGGAAAAAAAAAAACGAACAAATTCCTATGCACACTGCACATGTCTTATTTGTAGTGCAAAACAACAACAACAATGAAAGAACAATACAATATTTAAAAATGAAAACAATTGTAAACAACATAAACCTATTAGGATTTCAATGGGAAGTGTGGGCCTCCTTCTGGCCAATGAGATAGTCAGGTTAATTAGGGTTGTTGTTGTTGTTGTGTGCCTTCAAGTCATTTCAGACTTTGGGCGAGCCTAAGTATAAAATCTATTTATTTATTCATTTACTACATTTATTTACTACATTTATATCCCACCCTTCTCCAAAGGGGACTCAGAGCAGCTCTATGTACATACAATATATTATATTATTAGCATAGCACAATATTAGCATTATATATTGCTATATTGAACTATACCACTATACTGTAATATTATATGTAATATATAACATGTAATTAATATTATTATATGGTATTATTATTAGTATTATATTGTATAACATTATAATATTATTATCAATATTATATGTATATACAATATATTATATTATTAAAAATGATATAAAAATATTATATTATAAAACTGAGGACAGGGGCCAGGTAAATGACCTTGGAGGGCCCCCGGGCCTTAGTTTGGGGACCCCTGTCATATATCGTAGCAAATGGAGCTATTAATAGAGGCTCCTCCACAACCTATATCCCAGAACCCTTCTACACTGCCATATACAATCCAGATTATACAATCCAGTAGATAATCCATATTACAGTAGAATCTCACTTATCCAAGACTCGCTTATCCAAGGTTCTGGATTATCCAAGCCATTTTGGTAGTCAATGTTTTCAATATATCATGATATTTTGGTGCTACAGTAATTACAACATAACATTACTGCGCATTGACCTACTTTTTCTGTCAAGTTTGTTGTATAACATGATGTTTTGGTGCTTAATTTGTAAAATCATAATCTAATTGATGTTTAATAGGCTTTTCCTTAATCCCTCCTTATTATCCAAGGTATTTATTTATTTATTTTATTTACAGTATTTATATTCGCTTATCCAAGGTTCTGCCGACCCGTTTAGCTTGGATAAGTGAGACTCTACAGTTTCTACTTTTTACTGTATTATATGAGACTACACTGCCCTATTATTCAGTTCAAAGCAGTTAATCTGGATAATATGGCAGTGTAGATGCATATAATCGCATTCAAAGTAGATAATGTAGATTATCTGCTTTGATAATCTGGATAATATGGCAGTGTAGACTCACGTAATCTAGTTCAAAGTAGATAATGTGGGTTATGTGCTTTGATAATCTGGATTATATGACAATATAGACTCACATAATCCAGTTCAAAGTAGATAATGTGGGTTATCTGATTTGATCATCTGGATTATATGCCATATAGACTCACATAATCCAGTTCAAAGTAGATAATGTGAATTATCTGCTTTGATAATCTGGATTATATGGCACTGTAGAAGGGGCTCTAGATGATCATATTCCAGATTATCTGGCAGTGGAGATTCATATAATCCAGTTTAAAGCAGATCATGTGGGATCAGATCTGGAGATTCAGAGCACTGTAGAAGTTTTTTTTGTTTGTTTTTATTGGGTTTGTATGTATTTTGAAAACTTTTTCAAACTATTTTGAAAACAAAGTTTAATTGTGGTTTAACTTTTGTATCAAGAGCTTTTTAGTTGGGTCTTTTGAAACATTGGACGCTACTTTGGATGCTGCATTCGAAAAGAGGCAGGGTTAAAAACAAATAGTTGTCGAAGGCTTTCGTGGCCGGAATCACAGGGTTTTCTGGGATGTGTGGCCATGTTCCAGAAGCATTCTCTCCTGACGTTTCGCCCACATCTGTGGCAGACATCCTCAGAGGTGGTGAGGTTTATAAATAGTTCAAAAATCATGTTCCCAAGCTCTGCTTTATACCTAGGGAGGTTAAACATCATCCTCATCCCACGCAAATGTTCTTCTCAATTCACTTTTTTCCTTCTTGTTTTTAGGGACACCAACTGCACTCTCCGAAATGTGCTTAATCCAGAGGGAAACTATTCTGCAGCGCTCCGTCTTTGCAACAATTACTGGAGCCGAGGGGTAAGGACCTTGCTTTTTTTGGGTTATCTAAGGACAACAAAGTATAGATTGAATGTAGATGAATATACACTACCCTATAGTCCCGTCCAAAGCAGTTAGATGGGACCTTAGTTTGCAGCAACTGAAATAAGTTGAGGAAAAGATGGAAAAAAGAAGAAAAAAACTGATAATATTTTAAAAGTTAGACGGCAAAGGATCAATTGGAACTATCTGTGATGACTCATGGGCCTTGTAGTCCTGCTCAGGACATTGTAATTCCTGATGAAGATGAAAACTTGGGTTTTTTACCTTCCCAGTCTGAACTGGATTCCTCTCAGCCAGATCTTTCCCAGGCAGATCTGGGAACCTTGCACCTGCAAGAAAGTTGTCTCCCAGAAGTATGTCAAACAAGCCCAGAGCCTACTTCTCCCGTATTCTTGCGCCGGGAGTTTTGTAAACAACAGAGAAGTTTAGATTCAGCTTCGCGCAGGAGTGCGAGGATTGCAGCTAAGAATGTGGCCAATTAAGACTGCTTCTCGTGAGAATCTTTGGGGAGTCTCACATCTGGTCTCAGAGTTAGCTTTCGGTTCTGATTCCCAGAGAACTGCTTCGGCGGGAAGCTAGACTCTATTTAGGTGTTTTACCCGCGTAGTAACTTCGCGGAGTCAATTCGTCAGCCTACGGAGCGAGTTGTGTCTGGACAGCGCGCTCCGGTTCAAGCCTCGCTCCTGCTCAAGCCTTGCCTTGCTATCCAGCCTTCGCCTTGCTTCCCAGCCTTTGTTTATCTACGGACTTTGCCTTGTTTCCCAGGATCAATCCTTGCCTTGTTCCACGGATTTATCAAGTTATTCCACGGACCTTGTTCTTGTTCTTAGTTACCTTGTTCCACGTTCAAGCCTTGTTTCAAGTATCAAGTTATTTCCTAGCCTCGCTCAAGTTTCATGGACTAAAGGACCTTGTCATCTCCCCTCACTTTGCTTGGCAAAGTGAGTGTTTCGGTTATTGGATTACAACTTTGGACCTTAATATTTCTTATTGGACATTGCTTTTTTTGGACTAATTCTGACCTTTCCTGAAAGGTCTAATTCTGGACTATTTTCTACACTTGTTTTTATTAACTTTATATATTCCTACAATAAAGATATTAGATAGATTCTGGCCTCTGTGTATGGTTATTGGTGCTCTGCAGCCTGGGTCGTGACAGTTTGACTCCGCCACCCTAAGCACCAATTAACCTCGGTCAGAATGTCTACCGGAACCGTACCTGGGCCGAGCGGCCAGCCGATTACCTACACCATCGACAAGGAAGAGGTGGACCGAATCCGTGATAAGCTCAATGCACAGGATGGAGAAATAAGGGGTTTGAAGGAACGCGGAGTTCGTCTTCCGGCCATGGCGTTGCCAACCAAGTTTACTGGAGAAGCTTCTAAGGTTCATGTCTTCCGTCGCCAATGTCAAGCTTATCTGGAGGCCCGTGCTGCCGAGTTTCCCCAAGAAGACATCAAAGTGGCATGGGTTTACAGTCTTCTAGACGGGCCAGCGGCCAGCTGGGCGACGGCACTGTTCGACCAAGCCTCTCCACACCTAAGATCAGCGCAACACTTCTTGGACCACCTCAAGGAGACTTGGGGAATCGAGGACAATTTGGAGGCAGCCGGTCACAAACTCCGTCGCCTTTTCCAAGGAGACAGACCTATGTCTCAGTATATAGCCGAGTTCCGAGTGCTGGCCCACAACACCGGCTGGAACGATGTAGCCCTCAGGGGGCAATTCCGGGAGGGTCTCAACATTGAAATGCTGGAAGAAATCTCCAAGGTGGATCCTCCCCAGACCCTCGAGGCACTCATTGATCAATGTTTACGGGCTGAAGTCATGATTGCCAACAGGAAACAGTGGGTTCGAGGCCAGGGCAGTAGAGCCGGGGCAAAACCCCCCGCTCCCGCCAGCGTTCAGCCACGTCCGGTGTGGAGACCCCCACCGCCAACCCCATACCCCAGAGGAGGCGAGGAGGTGCCGATGCAGTTGGGCAATGTGCGTCCCAGACTAGATGCCGCCGAGAAGGCCCGTCGTCAACGCTTAAACCTCTGCTGGTACTGCGGGAACGGGGGCCACTTCGCCAGAGAGTGCCCAGCCAAAGGGAAGCCTGCCGCCCGTCTTGCGGCGGCGTCCTCCACGGAGACGAAGGCGTCTGAGCCGACTGGCACACAGCCGGCGGGGGAAGCCAACGACCGGGTGTAGAGGGGCTCGCCAACCCGGTCAAAAAATCCATCCAAGAGCCGCCAACCGGGGTCCTGTTCCTTCTCGTGGTCACATTATGGTCAGCAAAAAGGGGACCCGTCATGATCCACGCCATGATAGACTCTGGAGCTACCAACAATTTCATCGATAGAGAGTATGCCGACTCTCTGGGATTACAATATCATGATTTCAAGAATGCCCGTGTGGTGCAAGCCATAGACGGCCGTCCCCTCAAGACGGGCCCCGTAAGTCAGTGGTCGGAACCCACCAGGATGTGGATAAGGGAACATATGGAAGAGATTTCCTTCTTTGTTACCGAGGTTCCCCATTTCCCTGTGATTTTGGGAATTCCATGGCTGACTCTCCACGACCCTAACATCTCCTGGTCCAACAGAGAACTGCAGTTTGCTTCACCGTACTGCCAAAACCATTGCCTCGTAGCCAAGGTATGCCATGCCACTGACACCGAGCCCATCATCACCTTGCCAAAGAAGTACTCCGAGTATTGGGATGTATTCAATGAGAAAGAAGCCGAAAAATTACCCCCACATAGACCTTATGACTGTGCCATTGACTTGGTGGAGGGGGCCCCGATCCCGCGAGGGCATCTCTACTCCCTGACTGAACCAGAGCAAGAAGCTCTCAGGGAATTCCTAGAGACAAACCTTCGCAAGGGATTCATCAGACCCTCTCAATCCCCAGCCGCCTCCCCAGTGATGTTTGTGAAGAAGAAGTCAGGGGAACTACGCTTGGTGGTGGACTACAGAGCATTGAACAATATCACCAAGCGGAACAGCTATCCCCTGCCTTTAATCTCGGATCTACTGGATCGGCTTCGAGGAGCCAAGGTTTACACCAAGCTGGATCTTCGGGGGGCTTACAACTTAGTTCGCATCAGGGAAGGGGACGAGTGGAAGACCGCCTTCCAGACCAAATTCGGATTATTTGAGTCCCGAGTTATGAATTTCGGTTTATGCGGAGCCCCCGCAACGTTCCAGCATTTTGTCAATGACATTTTTCAGGACTACCTAGACAGGTTCTTGATAATCTACCTGGACGATTTTTTGGTGTTTTCCAGATCACAATCAGAACATGAGAACCACGTCAAAATGGTGTTACAACGATTGCGGGATCATGGACTTTATGCCAAGCTGGAAAAATGCGCTTTTGATCTACAAGAGGTAGATTTCCTTGGTTACCGCATCTCGCCTCTAGGGCTTTCCATGGATCCAGCCAAAGTTTCAGCAGTATTGGAATGGCGGGCGCCAACTAACAAGAAAGAGGTGCAGCGTTTCTTGGGGTTCGCGAACTACTACCGCAAGTTCATTCCAGATTTTGCCCGCTGGTCCGACCCCATCACTAGCTGCATCCGTGGAAAGCAGCCTTTCCGCTGGACTGATCAAGCAGAGAAAGGGTTCCAGCAACTAAAGAAACTATTCACCTCCCAGCCAATTCTACAGCACCCAAATCCTGGAACCCCTTTTGTGGTGCAAGCGGACGCCTCTGATGTGGCAATTGGGGCTGTACTCTTACAACCGGTGGGAGATCACCTCCACCCCTGTGCCTTTTATTCTCGTCAACTAACCACACCAGAGAGGAATTACACCATTTGGGAAAAAGAACTACTGGCCATAAAGGCAGCCTTTGAAACTTGGAGACATTGGCTAGAAGGGGCCAAATTTCCCATTGAAGTCCACACTGATCATCGTAATCTAGAACATCTAAGAACTGCCCGCAAACTAAATCAGAGGCAGCAACGTTGGGCCTTATTCTTTGAACGTTTCAACTTCCAGATCCATTATGTGACCCCAGCCCAAACCAAGCAAGCAGACGCCCTGTCACGTAAACCGGAATACGCTGCAGGACGCAAGGAGACCTTTGAATCCCAACTGCTACAACCTGAGAACTTTGCCACACTCACGGTGGGGAACACCAAATCCATTCCCATTGGTTCAACTCCCTCTACTCCAGGGCCCATCTGTGCTCAAGAAATCAGGGCTAGTCAGCAAGCAGATGCCTGGGCGCAGGACCAACTTCGCCAAGGTCTGCATTTTCCCTTTTCGCTTAAAGATGGGCTGCTCTGCTATAGAAATCATGTCTATATCCCACCCGGACCGGGCAGGGAAAAGGCGCTTCGTCTGTGTCATGACTGCAAACCAGCAGGACACTTCGGACTATTTAAAACTATGCATCTGATCCTAAGGGATTTTTGGTGGCCCAAGATCCGCAAGGATGTGGAAAAATATGTCAACACCTGCCCAGTATGCCAGCGCTCCAAGATACGAAGGGAGAAGCCCTCAGGGCTTTTACACCCCCTTCCTACCCCTTCTCGCCCATGGGAAATAATTTCCGCGGATTTCATCACTGACCTACCACCTTCCTGTGGGTTCACCACGATCTTAGTGGTGGTGGACCTATTCACCAAGTTAGCCCATTTCATTCCCTGCGAAGGCCTCCCCACGGCCAAGGAAACTGCGGATTTATTTCTTCAACATGTCTTCAGACTACATGGATTGCCCAAGAGTTTAGTCACAGACCGTGGATCTCAATTCACCTCTCGTTTTTGGAAGGCACTACAAAAACTATTGGGCATAGACTCTCGCTTATCTTCAGCTCATCATCCCCAAACAGATGGGCAAACGGAGCGCACCAATGCCACTTTGGAGCAGTATCTTCGCTGTTATGTAAACTATCAACAGGACAATTGGGCTTCTCTGTTACCACTGTCTGAGTTTGCCTACAACAATGGAGTTCAAGCTTCTACAAAAGAAACGCCGTTCTTTGCAAACTACGGCTTCCATCCACGTTTCTTTCCCCCTGTCATTGAAACTTCAGAGGTTCCCGCAGCAGAGGATTGGCTGCAGGAACTCACAGCGGTGCAACAACTTTTGCTCCAGCAACTGGACCAAGCCAAGGAGGACTATAAACGCCACGCTGACAAACATCGCCAGCCGGGCCCCGAAATCAAGGTAGGAGATCGGGTTTTCCTGTCCACTCGCTTTCTGCCCTCCCACCGCCCTTGCCGGAAGTTAGATGCCCGTTTCATTGGCCCCTATCCAGTGGTGGCGCAATTAAACCCCGTGACTTTCAAACTCCAACTTCCGCGTTCAATGCGCATTCACCCAGTGTTTCACCGTTCCCTGCTCCTTCCGGCGGATGGTGTGCGTCCTGATACAGACCAACCGGCCCCCCCTCCTGTTTTGATGAATGGGGAGGAGGAGTTCGAGGTTGAGGACATTTTGGATTCTCGCTTTCACCGCCGCCGCCTACAATATCTCATTGACTGGGTGGGTTTTGGCCCTGAAGAACGCTCTTGGGAAGACGCCTCCACAGTCCATGCTCCTGATCTAACCCGTCGCTTTCATCAGACCTATCCCGCCAAGCCGCGACCTCGCGCCTCGGGGAGAGGGCCCCAGTTTGGGAGGGGCCTTGAGGAGGGGGATAGTGTGATGACTCATGGGCCTTGTAGTCCTGCTCAGGACATTGTAATTCCTGATGAAGATGAAAACTTGGGTTTTTTACCTTCCCAGTCTGAACTGGATTCCTCTCAGCCAGATCTTTCCCAGGCAGATCTGGGAACCTTGCACCTGCAAGAAAGTTGTCTCCCAGAAGTATGTCAAACAAGCCCAGAGCCTACTTCTCCCGTATTCTTGCGCCGGGAGTTTTGTAAACAACAGAGAAGTTTAGATTCAGCTTCGCGCAGGAGTGCGAGGATTGCAGCTAAGAATGTGGCCAATTAAGACTGCTTCTCGTGAGAATCTTTGGGGAGTCTCACATCTGGTCTCAGAGTTAGCTTTCGGTTCTGATTCCCAGAGAACTGCTTCGGCGGGAAGCTAGACTCTATTTAGGTGTTTTACCCGCGTAGTAACTTCGCGGAGTCAATTCGTCAGCCTACGGAGCGAGTTGTGTCTGGACAGCGCGCTCCGGTTCAAGCCTCGCTCCTGCTCAAGCCTTGCCTTGCTATCCAGCCTTCGCCTTGCTTCCCAGCCTTTGTTTATCTACGGACTTTGCCTTGTTTCCCAGGATCAATCCTTGCCTTGTTCCACGGATTTATCAAGTTATTCCACGGACCTTGTTCTTGTTCTTAGTTACCTTGTTCCACGTTCAAGCCTTGTTTCAAGTATCAAGTTATTTCCTAGCCTCGCTCAAGTTTCATGGACTAAAGGACCTTGTCATCTCCCCTCACTTTGCTTGGCAAAGTGAGTGTTTCGGTTATTGGATTACAACTTTGGACCTTAATATTTCTTATTGGACATTGCTTTTTTTGGACTAATTCTGACCTTTCCTGAAAGGTCTAATTCTGGACTATTTTCTACACTTGTTTTTATTAACTTTATATATTCCTACAATAAAGATATTAGATAGATTCTGGCCTCTGTGTATGGTTATTGGTGCTCTGCAGCCTGGGTCGTGACACTATCCCTTCCAAATCAAGACTGTTGAAGGGCGAGACTTTCTAAGAAGCTGCCTTTGGCCCTGTTTATACTGATTCTATTGTAATTTTTTCTCTGTCCTGATCAGAATTCCAACCTCCAACTATCTAAGGATGTGGACGATTTGCTGCTGGGGATGAGCTCTCAGATCGCTGAACAAGAGGACAACATTGTGGTTGAAGATCTCCGAGGTAGGCCTTCCGTTCCTCTTCCTTCGAACCCAATACATTGTTTCCACGCCTATCTCTTGTTCGATGGTTGAACGAAGCCAATCTAGTTTTTTCAAAAACCCAAGAAATTGTCATAAAGAATGAGAAATAGTTCACCCAGGGCTTGTTAGAAAGAAGGACAGTTGTTTGGAATTAGCAAAGTTTTGTTATGATTTGGCCTGTAATCTATATAGGCAGCAGCCAACTTCATGTTTGGCTCAGGTTGTGGTTTGAAGTGGATGCTCACGTTCATATGAATCCATTCAGATCCCACGATCAGCATTGGAAGTCCTATAAGCTTGGCTGCCATTATGAATAATAAAATTGAGAGGAAATGAGGGCATGACCTTCTTCATGGTGGCTCCTAAAACCCATACCAGAAAATATGTCCTGAGCAGTTGGGCCAGTGTCTTGCTTTATGGAAACAAGGATGGAGATAAAGCTTCCATGGAGATCCCTTTTCCCCACGATGATAACTCTTCCAGGAATGGGACAGATTCCTCTCACTTCCTGTCGTCTCACCCCCGTTCTTAACTATGTGTCGTATGTAAGTCAAATGTTTGTAACTCAAGAGACTGCCTGCATATATGTCATATTGAGACCCCTTCCACACTGCCATATAATTTCCAGATTATCTGCTTTGAACTGGATTATATGGCAGTGTAGAGAGGGCCTAAGGGGTGAAAATGGGAAAGTGAATGCATAAGAGATACGAACATGAAATGTTGACACCCCACCTCCGCCAATGGCCAAGACTCTGCTCTCCCTGGAAATTCTCCTATTTTGCTTTGCCATTGACCCCAAGTATTTGTTTCTCATTTCTCCTTATCCTTCTTCTCCTACTTCTTGTCCTTGTCCTACTCCTTCTCCTGCTCCTTGTCCTACTCTTCTTCCTCCTTCTTCTCCTTCTGCTCCTGCTCCTTGCCCTTGCCCTACTCCTTCTCCTTCTCCTTTACCATGTCCTCCTTCTCCTTGTTCTTCACCTTGTCCTTCTTCTCCTTGTCATTTGCCTTCTTCTCCTTGTCCTTCACCTTCTTCTACTTCTCCTTTGCCTTCACCTTGTCCATGCCCTTGCCCTTGCCCTTCTCCTTCTCCTTCACCTTCTTCTCCTTCTCCTTCTTCTCCTTCTACTTGTCCCTCTACTTGTCCTTCACCTTCTTCTCTTTGTCCTTCTCCTTGCCCTCCTCCTCCACCACCACCACCACCTTCTCCTCCACCACCACCACCACCTTCTCCTCCTTCTCCTTGTCCTTCATCTGCTTCTCCTCCTTCACTATGTCCTCCTTGTCCTTGTCCTTCTTCTCCTTGTCATTTGCCTTCTTCTCCTTGTCCTTCACCTTCTTCTACTTCTCCTTTGCCTTCACCTTGTCCATGCCCTTCCCCTTGCCCTTCTCCTTCTCCTTCTCCTTCTTCTCCTTCTACTTGTCCCTCTACTTGTCCTTCACCTTCTTCTCTTTGTCCTTCTCCTTGCCCTCCTCCTCCACCACCACCACCACCACCTTCTCCTCCTTCTCCTTGTCCTTCATCTGCTTCTCCTCCTTCACTATGTCCTCCTTGTCCTTGTCCTTCTTCTCCTTGTTCTTCACCTTGTCCTTCTTCCCCTTCTCCTTCACCTTCTTCTACTTCTCCTTTGCCTTCACCTTGTCCTTGTCCTTCTCCTTCACCTTCTTCTTCTCTTTCTCTTTCTCCTTTGCCTTGTCCTTCACCTTCTTCTCCTTCTCCTTCTACTTGTCCTTCTACTTGTCCTTCGCCTTCTTCTCTTTGTCCTTCTCCTTGTCCTTCTCCACCACCACCTTCTCCTCCTCTTCCTCCTCCTCCACCTTCTCCTTGTCCTTGACCTTCTCCTTCTCCTTCTTGACCTTCTCCTCTTCCTTCTTCTCCTTCTCCTTCTCTTTCTCTTTCTCCTTCTCCTTTGCCTTGTCCTTCACCCTCTTCTCCTTCTCCTTCTACTTGTCCTTCACCTTCTTCTCTTTGTCTTTCTCCTTGTCCTCCTCCACCACCACCACCTTCTCCTCCTCCACGACCACCACCTTCTCATTCTCCTTGTCCTTCTCCTTCTTGACCTTCTCCTCCTCCTTCTTCTTCTCTTTCTCTTTCTCCTTCGCCTTGTTTTTCACCTTCTTCTCCTTCTCCTTCTCCTTCTACTTCTCCTTCTACTTGTCCTTCACCTTCTTCTCTTTGTCTTTCTCCTTGTCCTCTTCCACCACCACCACCTTCTCCTCCTTGTCCTTCTCCTTCTCCTCCTTGACCTTCTCCTCCTCCTTCTCCTTCTCTTTCTCTTTCTCCTTCTCCTTTGCCTTGTCCTTCACCTTCTTCTCCTTCTCCTTCTACTTGTCCTTCGCCTTCTTCTCTTTGTCCTTCTCCTTGTCCTCCTCCACCACCACCACCTTCTCCTCCTCCACCTTCTCCTTGTCCTTCTCCTTCTCCTCCTTGACCTTCTCCTCCTCCTTCTCCTCCTTCTTCTCCTTCCCAGATTACTGGTATGGGACGGTGAAGTACTCCCGCATGGACTTTGTGGCCAGCTGGATTCAGCGAGGACGAGACCTTGGCGTATCCACCTATAATAAATACAGAGAGTTCTTCAAACTTTCCCCTGTTGAGGAGATCCCTCGGGAGAATGATACGGTACTGCACATCCCCCCAACTCTCTTTGGCACGGTCCCAGTTCACCCTATATTGCCCCATTTTTCAATAGGAAGCAACAGTGGGGCAGAGCAAAGGGATGCGTGTTCCTTTCACCTTGTTAGTTTGTTTGCATTCCATAGATAAATCTCTGGCCCAACCCAATGATCTGGTTGTGTGGGCAATGTTGACATTTTGGAAATTTCAAAAACCCAAAGTGGAAACTTTTTTTTTTTTTAAATAAACTTTGCCAGCACCTATAATTATTATATATATTTCTAAATAAGTGGGAAAGACCCTGGCTCAGATTTCCAAATTTCTAACTCACAAGACAGCTTATCTGCAGAACTGAAAGTGATGCAATGAAATTGAAAACTCATGTCTTCATCCTGGATAGGAAATTGTAACCTTTCAGGTATTTTAGATTGCCTTAGGAGTTACGGGATGTTTATTTAATACAGCAAGAGGATATTCCAAAGTCCGCCCCATCTACACTGACATATAAAATCCATATTATCTGCTTTGAACTGGATTCTATGGCAGTGTAGACATAGCACCCTTCCATGCAGCCATATAACCCAGAATATCAAGTCAGATAATCCACAATATATATGTTTTGAAATGTAATATCTGAGTCCACACTGCCTTATAATGGAGTTCAATGCGGATTGTATACAACTTTTTGAAAAGGGGCCTCAGACTGCATCTACACTGCCCATTATCCCAGGATCTGATCTCAAATTACCGTATATACTCGAGTATAAGCCGACCCAAATATAAGCCAAGGCACCTAATTTTACCACAAAAAAAACCTGTGAAAACATTGACTCCAGTATAAACCGAGAGTGGTAAATTTCAGAAGTAAAAATAGATACCAATAAAATTACATTAATTGAGGCATCAGTAGGTTAAATGTCTTTGAATATTTACATGTAGCTCAAATTTAAGATAAGACTGTCCAACTATGATCAAATCATTCTTCTCATCTTCTTCAATGTAAATGCCCTTATGTATCCTTTTAATAATAATAGAGTAAAATAATACATGTAATAATAATAATAAATACAGGAAAATAATACATGTAATAATAGAGTAAAATAATAAATGCAATAATAATAATATCAGAGTGAAATAATAAATGTATTATTATAAATAATAATAATAGAGTAAAATAAATATAATAGTAGCAACAATAATAGAGACAAATAATAAATGTAATAATACCAATAATAATAGAGAAAAATAATAAATGTACCATATATTCTCGAGTATAAGCTGACCCAAATATAAGCCAACCAGGACCCTCACCCGAGTATAAGACGAGGGGGGCTTTTTCAGTCTTAAAAAAGGGCTGAAAAACTAGGCTTATACTCGAGTATATACAGTATCTGCTTTGATGTATTATCGAAGGCTTTCATAGCCAGAATCACTGGGTTGTTGTGAGTTTTCCGGGCTGTCTGGCCATGTTGCAGAAGCATTCTCTCCTGACATTTCGCCCACATCTATGGCAGGCATCCTCAGAGCTTGTGAGCTCTGTTGGAAACTAGGCAAGTGGGATTTATATCTCTGTGGAACACCTCCTAACAAAGGATTACCCCAGGCAGGAAGCAGCCAGGCTCTGTGGGTTGGTGCTCATCTCCATTTCTAAGCCGAAGAGCCGGCGTTGTCCGTAGACACCTCCAAGGTCATGTGGCCATAGGCATGACTGCATGGAGTGCCGTAACCTTCCCGCCAGAGCGGTACCTATTGATCTACTCACATTCTGGGGGTTGGTGCTCATCTCCGTTTCTAAGCCAAAGAGCCGGCGCTGTTCATAGACACCTCCAAGGTCATGTGGCCATTGGCATGACTGCATGGAGCGCCGTTACCTTCCCGCCAGAGCAGTACCTATTGATCTACTCACACTCTGGGGGTTGGTGCTCATCTCCGTTTCTAAGCCGAAGAGCCGGCGTTGTCCATAGACACCTCCAAGTTCATGTGGCCGGCATGACTCCATGGAGCGCCATTACCTTCCCGCCAGAGCAGTACCTATTGATCTACTCACACTCTGGGGGTTGGTGCTCATCTCCGTTTCTAAGCCGAAGAGCCGGCGTTGTCCATAGACACCTCCAAGTTCATGTGGCCGGCATGACTCCATGGAGCGCCATTACCTTCCCACTACCTACCTTACCTATCAATCTACTCACACTCTGGGGGTTGATGCTCATCTCCGTTTCTAAGCCGAAGAGCTGGCGTTGTCCATAGATACCTCCAAGGTCATGTGGCCATAGGCATGACTGCATGGAGCGCCGTTACCTTCCCGCCAGAGCGGTACCTATTGATCTACTCACATTCTGGGGGTTGGTGCTCATCTCCATTTCTAAGCCGAAGAGCCGGCGTTGTCCGTAGACACCTCCAAGGTCATGTAGCCGGCATGACTATATAACTGTACCTAAACCTATGGTTTGTGCCTAGCTTTTCGAGGAGGTAGCAGCCATGTATAAGGACAACCTGGACCGTTTGGAGCTATCCATCGGAGGACTATTGGAAACGAACGGGAACCTTTTCCATGCCATCCTTGAGGACCAGTTTCTCCGCTTGCGGGACGGTGACCGTTTCTGGTTCGAGAACATCAAGAACGGGTAGGACGGATCGAGTGTTAGAATCCCAAACCGGTCAGGCCCTGGTTGAGACTTTACTGAGCGTTTGTTTTGTTTCGTTGACATCTCTTTAGGTTGTTCTCTAAAGAAGAGGTGGAAGAAATCAAAGCGACTACGTTCGCCAGCGTGGTTGCGGATGTAACCTACGCTCTTCCGAGCCATCTCCAAGCAAATGTGTTTCGAAAGGGGGACGGTGAGTGCACCAGGAATGGGAGCATTTTGGTTCTTTTGGGGTTTTGGACTCCAACTCCCACCATTCCTAACAGCCTCAGGCCCTTTCCTTTTGCCCCTCAGCCGCTTAAGCGGCTGAGGGGCAAAAGGAAGGGGCCTGAGGCTGTTAGGAATGGTGGGAGTTGGAGTCCAAAACACCTGGAGGGCCTGTACCTCTTTAGTGTGGGAGGAGTTGTAGTCATGTCATTGTACTGAGCATGTTCAGACACAAGACTCCATTTTGTTAGCAGTTTGAATCAGAAGGAAAGGGCCTGAGGCTGTTAGGAATGGTGGGAGTTGGAGTCCAAAACCCCAAAAGAACCAAAATCGAGACATGCAAGTGATTTTCCTCATACTCCCTGCCCTGTCATCTTTGCCGCCGGAGCCTTTTTACGACATTCCTCCCTTCCAAAGAAACATTTATTGACTCCGCCGGGCGGTTTTATTATGTTTGCATCGGAACGCCAACATCTCTCCAATCCGCAAAGTGTAATTTCCAGAATTACAACACACACACACCTGTAACTGTAAATCGCATAGGTATGATTTGAAGATGACAAGGAACACACAAATACAAACAGACCCCATCTCTCACACTTTGGAGCTTTTTTGCCCTCAAAATCAGATCAAGTTATTGGAGAAAGTTGGGCACATTTGGGTGCAAATTTCAGTTTTAGTGGGAGCAAATGTTGCTCGTTTAGGAACAATTATTCTTAAGTAAAGGTAAAGGTTTTCCTCTGACGTTAAGTCCAGTCGTGTCTGACTCTGGGGGTTGGTGCTCATCTCCATTTCTAAGCCCAAGAGCCGGCGTTGTCCATAGACACCTCCAAGGTCATGTGGCCATAGCCATGACTGCATGGAGCGCCGTTACCTTCCTGCTGGAGCGGTACCTATTGATCTACTCACACTCTGGGGGTTGGTGCTCATCTCCATTTCTAAGCCCAAGAGCCGGCATTGTCCGTAGACACCTCCAAGGTCATGTGGCCATAGGCATGACTTCATGGAGTGCCATTACCTTCCCGCCGGAGCGGTACCTATTGATCTACTCACACTCTGGGGGTTGGTGCTCATCTCCATTTCTAAGCCCAAGAGCCGGCATTGTCCGTAGACACCTCCAAGGTCATGTGGCCATAGGCATGACTGCATGGAGTGCCGTTACCTTCCCGCCGGAGCGGTACCTATTGATCTACTCACACTCTGGGGGTTGGTGCTCATCTCCATTTCTAAGCCCAAGATCCGGCGTTGTCTATAGACACCTCCAAGGTCATGTGGCCATAGGCATGACTGCATGGAGTGCCGTTACCTTCCCGCCGGAGCGGTACCTATTGATCTACTCACACTCTGGGGGTTGGTGCTCATCTCCATTTCTAAGCCCAAGATCCGGCGTTGTCTATAGACACCTCCAAGGTCATGTGGCCGGCATGACTGCATGGAGCACCGTTACCTTCCCGCCGGAGTGGTACCTATTGATCTACTCACATTTGCATGTTTTCGAACTGCTAGGTTGGCAGGAGCTGGAGCTAACAGCGGGTGCTCATATAGTCCAGTTCAAAGTAGGTAATCTAGGATCAGATCCTGGAATATATAAGGCAGTGTAGATCCAGTCTCTAAGCGGCCAACAGTGCTAAAAAAAAAAAAAACACAACGTACCGTTTAAAAACCTACAACAAACAAACGCTAAAGTAGAATTAAACATGGAACTAATCTAAATAAAGAGTTAAAACCTGATGTTATCTTTTCAGATGCCCCGTGTCACCTTCCCTGGCCAGTGAATCGAGAGCAACTGCCCGTCTGTGTCCAGCTCACCATCCTGGACTATTTCGAAGGGAGCGGCGCCGGATTTGGGATTCTCATCGTTGCCTTATGCTGCTTTCCTCTAGGTTTGTTTGGCTCCAAGTCTGAATGGCTCCTTCTTAGGAAATGCTGGGTTGGGTTTGTGTCCTAAGACATGTTTCCCAAACACAGGTCCTTCAGGTATTTTAAACTTTTGCTCCCAAAACACCTGACTGTTGACCAAACTACTTGGAAGCTTTGGAAATTCAAGTCCAAAAACACAGAGAACTAACTTTTAGACAACACTATCCTTAGAGAAGCGCAATGGTTAAAACCACTAGCTGCAGGAAATCTGCTTACCGAGGGTTAGCAGTTCAAAGCCGCAAATCTGGGTGAGCTCTAGCTTCTGTCTATCTAGCAGTTTGAAAACATGTAATGCGAGTAGATCAATAGGTACTGCCTTGCGGAGAGGTAAAAGGGCACCTGATACAGACATGCATAAAGCAGAATATAATGTGTATTATTATTATTGTTGTTGTTTTTGGTATTATTACTCAAGGTTCCAGGTATGTTTCTACTATTGTGTATTGTTGTTGTTGTTGTTGTTGCTGCTGTTATTATTATTACTCAAGGTTCCAGATATGTTTCTACTATTGTGTATTATTATTATTGTTGTTGTTATTATTATTACTCAAGATTCCAGATGTTTCTATTATTGTGTATTATTATTGTTGTTGTCATTGTTGTTATTACTCAAAGTTCCAGATATGTTTCTACTATTGTGTATTATTGTTGTTGCTATTATTACTCAAGGTTCCAAGTATGTTTCTACTATTGTGTATTATTGTTGTTGTTACTCAAGGTTCCAGATATGTTTCTACTATTGTGTATTATTGTTGTTGTTGTTGTTATTCAAGGTTCCAGATATGTTTCTACTATTGTGTATTATTGTTGTTGTTGTTGTTGTTCCTCAAGGTTCCAGATATGTTTCTACTATTGTGTATTATTGTTGTTGTTGTTGCTATTATTACTCAAGGTTCTAGATATGTTTCTACTATTGTGTATTATTGTTGTTGTTGTTATTATTCAAGGTTCCAGATATGTTTCTACTATTGTGTATTATTGTTGTTGTTGTTGTTATTCAAGGTTCCAGATATATTTCTACTATTGTGTGTTGTTGTTGTTGTTGTTGTTACTCAAGGTTCCAGATATGTTTCTACTATTGTGTATTATTGTTGTTGTTGTTGTTATTCAAGGTTCCAGATATGTTTCTACTATTGTGTGTTGTTGTTGTTGTTGTTGTTACTCAAGGTTCCAGATATGTTTCTACTATGAGTTTTGATATCCTTAGTTTTAATATCATCCCATTGCAGCCTGGTAGGGATTTGAGCTTAGAAAATATATTATTTTTTTAGACTCCAAGTGTAACTATGCCCTGGGGCCACTTAAGGTGTGAGAGTTAATGCAGCAACAGAAAAGAAGAGAAAATGAATGTCCGTTACGGCAGGAATGTGAGCCTTGGCTATTGCCCAATGCTACCAATCTTGATGCCAGGCTTGAGCATATTGGTTTATTAAGGAGACCATTGTGGCTACACTGGCTTAACCTATCAGTATTTGTATCTCTGCAGTAAGTTTGTTTGTCGCCTGGGTTGTTGCCGCCTTCCGGAGGAGAAATTTCAAGAAACTGCAGAAGAAGCAAAACCCTTCGGACCGAAGAGAGGTCAACGCGGAAGGAGTCCAAGGTGAGGCGCGTCCCATCTTCGTGCACGCACCTTGATTAGCATTGAATAGCCTTGCAGCTTCAAAGCCTGGCTGCTTCCTACCTGGGGGGAATTCTTTTTTTTTGGGAGGTGTTAGCTGATCCTGATTGTTTCCTGTCTGGAATTCCCCTGTTTTCTGAGTGTTGTTCTTTATTTACATTTTTAAAATATAGACAGGAAGCAGCCAGGCTATTCAATTCTAATCAAGATGGCCAATTACAACATTTATTATTATTATTATTATTATTATTATTATTATTATTATTATTATTATTAGGCTTTGAAGCTGCAAGGCTATTCAATTCTAATCAAGATGGCCAATTACAACGTTTATTATTATTATTATTATTATTATTATTATTATTATTATTAGGCTTTGAAGCTGCAAGGCTATTCAATTCTAATCAAGATGGCCAATTACAACATCATTATTATTATTATTATTATTATTATTATTATTACAGTAGAGTCTCACTTATCTAATATAAACGGGCCAGCAGAACGTTGGATAAGCGAAAATGTTGGATAATAAGGAGGGATTAAAGAACAGCCTATTAAACATCAAATTAGGTTATGATTTTACAAATTAAGCACCACGTTTTACAACAAATCAACAGAAAGAGCCGTTCAATATATGCTAACGTTATGTAGTAAATACTATATTTACGAATTTAGCACCAAAACATCGCAATGTATTGAAAACATTGACTACAAAAACATTGACTACTAACAAATTGACTACAAATAAAGATAGAATTGCATAGAATGAACTCACAGTAACAACATTGTCGAAAATTAAATTTGTAAAATATTCAGTCCTTGCTGCCTAGAGAAACAGCTGTGGATCCGGGTGGGAGGCAGTCTGCGTTGGATAATCCAGAACGTTGGATAAGTGAGACTCTACTGTATTATTATTTATTACAACATTTATTACAAGAGTTCTTTCTCCCACCCTGGACTCATTCCACAGCTATATAAACCCCACTTGCCTAGTTTCCAACAGACCTCACAACCTCTGAGGATGCCTGCCATAGATGTGGGTGAAACATCAGGAGAGAATGCTTCTGGAACATGGCCATACAGCCTGGAAAACTCACAGCAACTCAGTGAGTCCGGCCATGAAAGTCTTCGACAACACAGCAACATATCCGTTAATATGACTTAATCCTTTTCTTTCTGGGGCACTACAATTCCTTGTACTTCATGAAACTGCAAATCCCATAATTCAGTGGAATCGAACCATAGCCATTGAAGTTAAATTAAATGCTATAAATATGCAATGTGAAGGTGACCATAGCAGGACAGATCATATAATTACATCTCTTCTCATGTAGCTATAATGATAAATTGCTATTTTCAGGGATATCTTCAAATTGCAATCAATTGCTTATTGTAAAAATAATCTTTTTGTGCTCTCCTGACATGTTTCTTTGTCCTCAGCCTTTGAATGGCAGGACTCCAAGACCGCGAGTTGCCCTGTCTATCTGCAATTGCATGAAGGCGGACTGATCAAGGTTTTCGACAGCAACTTGTCGGTGCTTCGGACCATCACTCTGAAGAGCCAACAGCCGCTCGAGACCATCTTGTCTAACAACAAAGGCAACAAGACTTTGCTTCTGAAAATCCCTAAAGAATATGATCTGGTATGTAGCATAATCAATACTCTGGACATGTTTCTCTCTTAACAGACCCTTGCAATATGACTTACCAAAAAGAAAATTTTCAATAATATTCCTGTAAAAGCACACTTTCAAAGGAATCTATCAATGCAGCAGAAATGACATAGTTTATTAAATGCTGAGAGTGTTTTGACAAGAACTCTGAACTGAATGGAAAGATCCTTCCACTCCTTAACAACAACAACAACAACAACAACAACAGGTAATGTAAAGGTTTTTCACTGACATTAAGTCCAGTCGGTCCAACTCTGGGGGTTGGTGCTTATATCAATTTCTAAGGCAAAGAGCCAGCATTGTCTATAGACACCTCCAAGGTCATGTGGCCAGCATGACTGAATGGAGCTCAGTTACTTTCCCACCGGAGCTGTACCTATTGATCTACTCACATTCACATGCGATAATATAATATAATATAATATAATATAATATAATATAATATAATATAATATAATGTCTGTAGACACCAGCAAGGTCATGTGGCCGACATGACTGCATGAAGCTCAGTTACCTTCCCACTGGGGTTGTACCTATTGATCTACTCACATTCGTATGTGATCTAATAGACTATTATATCACTATATGTATGTATGTGTGTGTGTGTGTGTGTGTGTGTGTGTGTATATATATATATATATATATATATATCTCAAGTCAATCCGAAGCCAGGAAGGGATATATATTATATCACTATCTATCTATCTATCTATCTATATATATATATTAGCGTCTGTAGACACCACCAAGGTCATGTGGCCGGCATAACTGCATGGAGTGCAGTTACCTTCCCACCGGAGCGGTACCTATTGATCTACTCACATTTACATGTTTTTGAACTGCTAGGTTGGCAGAAGCTGGGACTAACAGCGGGAGCTCACCCCCTCCCCGGATTCGAACCATTGACTGGTCAGCAAGTTCTGCAGCTCAGCAGTTTAATCCGGGGAGGAGGCGAGCTCCCGCTGTTAGCCCCAGCTTTTCACAACCTAGTAGTTCAAAAACAAGCAAATGTGAGTAGATCAGTAGGTACTTCTTTGGCGGGAAGGTAACGGCGCTCCATGCAGTCATGCCGGCCATGTGACTTTGGAGGTGTTTGTGGACAACGCCAGCTCTTCGGCTTAGAAATGGAGATGAGCACCGACCCCCAGAGTCAGACACCACTGCACTTAATGTCAGGGGAAAACCTTTACCTTTACCTTGAAACTGAAATTGTTTTAAAACTTTTTATCTTGTTTTTGTACTTGTTAAAACTGTGCTGAATTCGTTTGTGTTTCTATATTGCTTGTTGCCTGTTTTATTGTCTTGTTTTATATTTTAACTTGTTTACACTTTGGTTTTTTTTTGGGCTTGGCCCTGTGTTAGCCGCCTCAAGTCCCTTCAGGGAGATGGTAGTGGGATACAAAAATAAAGTTTTTTTTTTTATAATTATGACACAGCAAACAAGATAGATATGCTGGATTTCATATCACAAAATCACAAGTCGAACACTTCCCAAGTGTCTAGGACTGTGTAGGGTGGCCTTTTGCAGTTGGCAGATCGTAATTTTGTCAATGTCTATGGTTTCCAAATGCCGGCTGAGATCTTTTGGCACGGCACCCAGTGTGCCCATCACCACCGGGACCACCTGTACTGGTTTCTGCCAGAGTCTTTGAAGTTCAATCTTGAGGTCTTGATAGCGGCTGAGTTTTTCCTGCTGTTTTTCGTCAATGCGACTGTCACCTGGGATGGCGACATCAATGATCCAAACCTTTTTTTTTCACAACTGTGATGTCTGGTGTGTTGTGTTCCAGAACTTTGTCAGTCTGGATTCGGAAGTCCCACAGTATCTTTGCGTGCTCATTTTCCAATACTTTTGCAAGTTTGTGATCCCACCAGTTATTTGCTGCTGGGAGGTGGTATTTGAGACATAAGTTCCAATGAATCATTTGGGCCACATAGTTGTGCCTCTTTTTGTAGTCTGTCTGTGCGATTAATAATTATTATAATTAATAATAATAATAATAATAATTATTATTATTATTATTATTATTATTATTGTCAATGCATGGTGTCTATCACATTTACACACTGTTCTGTGTACCTCACTGTGTTCCTACACGTGTAAGAGTCCCAATGAGCAACTGCTTATACCACCATTATCTGGAGATAACTACTACATATCATTCCCAATTTAAAATTCAGTATGTGAAGCATGATATACCGCTGCATATGTCACTAACAACATGCCGGATGTTGTCTTGCAGGTGTTGATGTTCAATAGCGAGGCAGAGTGCAAGGACTTCCTTGGGCAGCTCAAAACCTATCTGGAAAGAAGTGGGCTTTCTCTCCACATTTCGGAGATGAAACAGCAACAGCTGCTCCAGAAAGCAGTGACCAAGAAGCAGAGGAAGGACATCCTGGAGATTTTCTTCCGCCAGTCCTTTGCCCAGGTATGTGAAGAGACTTTATCGCCAAGTTTTAGTTTTTAAAAAACCCAATTCCAAAACCATAAGGAGATAAAGTGAAGCCTCCAGAAGATATCATTTCAAGGTATTGAAGCATCCTGAAGCCATGGTTCCCAGTATGGTTTGTTTCCCTCGGCCTTTTAGTTTTCCAGTTTGGAAACAGATGGGTCACATTCTAGATCTCTTAAGATACCGAGCTTCCAAACTATGCCAGTTTAATGTCTCGTCGAAGGTTTTCATGGCCGGAATCACAGGACTGTTGTGTGTTTTCCGGGCTGAATGGCCATGTTCCAGAAGCATTCTCTCCTGACGTTTCGCCCAGTATTAGTACTGGCTACTAGTATTTAAAAAAACTCTAAATTCAGAACAGTAAATAAGGAACAACACTCTGAAAACAGAGGAATTCCAGTAATGAATCAATCAGGGGTAACTAACACCTCCAAACAAAGGATTCCCCCAGATAGGAATGAAGCTTGCAAGGCCATTAATGCTAATCAAGGTGATTAATTACAACATTCAAGGTGATTAATTACAACATTCACACTGGCCTCCAACAGACAAGAGTTCTTTCTCCCACCCTGGACCTTATACAGATATATAAACTTCCCTTGCTTGGTTTTTTTCAATATAGCTCACACCCTCTGAGGATGCCTGCCATAGATGTGGGTGAAACGTCAGGAGAGAATGCTTCTGGAACATGGCCATACAGCCTGGAAAATGCACAATTATAGATGAAGATGGTGGTGGTGATGGTGATGGTGACGATAGCTGCCTGAGATCCCATCTACAGTGCCATATAATCCTGAATGCAGATTGACTCCATTGAGCTGGATTATATGGCAGTGCAGACTCAAACAATCAACTTCAAAGCAATTAATCTGCATTTTGAAACTGGATTATATGGCATTGCATATCCAACCTGAGATTCTTGTCTCTGGACACAGTTCCTCATTCTCCTCCTCTGACTTTGCAGGAAATTCCTTGCATATCTTTTTGTTCAAGTTCTGTCTTGAAATGATCACATCGATGTTCCGAACTACCGTGACGCAGATCGAGCCTTTCTTGAGATTATATATAGATCAATATTTGCGTGTCAGGGAGAAAGGCGTCCCCGTTTTATTTAGATATCGGCGGCTCTATTGTAGGAGACGTCAAGATTGCAGTTCCGGGAACTCAACGGCCAACCTTCTCTTTTCAGGTTCTTGACATTGACAGATTAGATGCCGGGGAGCTGAGCCTGGAGGCTTCGCAGAAGGCCAAGGAAGCGCTGAAGTTGGAGCTGAGCCGGGCAGAGTTTGCGGACGCTTTGGGCCTCAAGCCCCAGTCCGTGTTTGTGGACTCCATGTTCTCTCTTGCGGACAAAGACGGCAACGGATATCTCTCCTTCCGGGAATTCCTGGACATCTTAGTGGTCTTTATGAAAGGTGACTTGGAAGAAACGCATTGTGACTTTGAGTCTGAATTTGGCACACAGTTCAACATACTAGAATATTCCCACAACATCTTTCCAAACATTTCCTAAGAGAAAAAAGCCATGCATACTGTATGACCCCTGAATCTATGGGAGATACGTTCCTGGACTTCTTTATTTTATTTATTTACAGCATTTATATTCCGCCCTTCTCACCCCGAAGGGGACTCAGGGCGGATCACATTACACATACAGTAGAATCTCACTTATCCAACACTCGCTTATCCAACGTTCTGGATTATCCAACGCATTTTTGTAGTCAATGTTTTCAATATATCGTGATATTTTGGTGCTAAATTCATAAATACAGTAATTACTACATAGCATTACTGCGTATTGAACTACTTTTTCTGCCAAATTTGTTGTCTAACATGATGTTTTGGTGTTTCATTTGTAAAATCATAACCTAATTTGATATTTAATAGGCTTTTCCTTAACGCCTCCTTATTATCCAACATATTCGCTTATCCAACATTCTGCCAGCCCGCTTATATTGGATAAGTGAGACTCTACTGTATAGGCAAACATTCAATGCCTTTTAACATAGAACAAAGACAAACAAACATAGGCTCCGAGCGGGCCTTGAACTCATGACCTCCTGGTCAGAGTGATTCATTGCAGTGATTCATTGCAGCTGCTCTCCAGCCTGCGCCACAGCCCAAGCCCCCCTTATTAGGGATACAATAGAAAACCCTATTGAAATCAAAGAACTGGAAAGAACTCTTGTCTGTTTCAGGCAAGTGTGAAATGTTGGAATCCTTGGAATGAACAAAATCTGGCTATCAGTATAAAAATACTCTCTATATTTAAAAAAACCCTCTAAAATCAGGACAGTAAATAAAAAAAACAACACTCAAAGAATGAGGGAATTCCAGACAAGAAACAATCAGGGCCAGCTAACACCTCCCAACAAAGGCTTCCCCCAGGCAGGAAGCAGACAGACTTTGAAGATGCAAGGCTATTCAGTGCTAATCAAGGCGGCCAATTGCTACATTCACACTTCCTCAAACAGACAAAAGTTCTTTCTCCCAGTTGATATATAAACCCCAGTTGCCTCGTTTCTAACAGATCTCACAACCTCCAAGGATGCCTGTCATGGATGTGGGTGAAACGTCAGGAGAGAATGGTTCTGGAACATGGACATACAGCTCGGAAAACTCATAGCAATAATAATAATAATAATAATAATAATAATAATAATAATAATAATAATAATACTTTATTTTTATATCCCACCCCATCTCCCCAAAGGGACTCGGGGCGGCTCACATGGGGATGAAGCCCTGTTTATCATAAAATACAATCAATTACTTTTAAAAACAATAAAACATACATATATGCATATAAACAATAAAACAGTAAACAATTTCCCAGTGGAACTGGAAATGAGCCTTGATAATTTCCTGCTCAGGGGGAAGGGAAAGCTATCTCCACAACCAATAACAACAACAACAACAACGATAATGATAATGATATCTTATTTATATCCTGCCACCATCTTCCAGAGGGACTCGGGGTGGCTCACAGAACACTGAAAGTGTGACATACAAAATACAACAAGTGCAGAACAAAACATAGACAATAAACAGTCAACACAAGATCTATCAGTCTATACCAGGGGTCCCCAAACTAAGGCCCGGGGGCCGGATGCGGCCCTCCAAGGTCATTTACCTGGCCCCCGCCCTCAGTTTTATAATATAATATTTTTATATCAGTTTTAATAATATATTCTATATACATATAATATTGATAATAATCTTATAATGTTATACAATATCATATTATTAATAATACCATATAATATGAATTATATGTTATATATTACATATAATATTACAGTATAGTGGTATAGTTCAATATAGTAATATATAATGCTAATATTGTGCTATGCTAATAATATAATATATTGTATGTACAGCTGCTCTGAGTCCCCTTCAGGGTGAGAAGGGCGGGATATAAATGTAATAAATAAATGTAGTAAATGAATAAATAAATAATTTTAGACTTAGGCTCGGCCAAAATCTGAAATGACTTGAAGTCACACAACAACAACAATCCTAATTCACTTGACTATCTCATTGGCCAGAAGCAGGACCACACTTCCCATTGAAATCCTGATAGGTTTATGCTGGTTACAGTTGTTTTCATTTTTAAGTATTGTATTGTTCTTTCATTGTTGTTGTTGTTTTGCACTACAAATAAGACATGTGCAGTGTGCATAGGAATTTGTTCGTTTTTTTTTTCCAAATGATAATAATAATAATTATTATAATAATAAAACTTTATTTATACCCCGCCACTATCTCCCCAATGGGGACTCGGGGCGGTTTACATGGGGCCATGCCCAAAACAATACAATATAACAGAATATAAAAGAACAACACATCATAACACATAATTCGGCCCCTCATCAGTCTGAAGGATTGCGGACCGGCCCTCTGCTTTAAAAGTTTGAGGACCCCTGGTCTATAGTAATATAATATAATTTCTCCATTTTTCCCGTCCTTCCATAACTATCAGTTGTAGCTGGAGTCTTCTATACTCCAAGTTGTAGTCTTATCTTTAAAGTGGTTTCTGTGTATTTTGAACTAAGGACCTTGGAGAGCTCCTTTCAGCTTCAAACTAACAGTATCATTCTACACTGCAGAGTGAATGCAAGTGGATGCAACTCAAACTTCCATAGCTCAATTCAATGAGGTCCTGGAAGTTGTAGTTTGGTGAGGCACTAACTCTCTGGCAGAGAAAGCCAGTGACCTTTGCAAACGACAACTTTCATGATTCCATAGCATTGAGCTATAGCTGTTAAAACAGCGTGGACGCAATGTTACGTTCACTTATGCTGTGTGTTTCCTCTCTCTTTCTTTTTCTCAGGATCGCCGCAGGAGAAGTCCAAGTTGATGTTCCAAATGTATGACATCGATGGGAACGGCTTCCTTTCCAAAGATGAATTCTTTAGGATGCTGAGGTACCTGATATCACTTTGGGGACAAGATGTTGCGCTTTGCACCTTGGTAACTGGCTTCTTTTGGGGGAAACTTCCTACTGTAAATAAATAAATACTGTAAATAAATAAAAATACTTGTTCTATTGAATAGAACATGGAATTCCAACCCTCAAATTCTCTCCTACCGACACCATGGAAAACTAGGCATTTATTTTTATTGTTACTGACTTGTAGGCCAATCTTAGAGTGTATTTACACTGTGGAATGAATGCAGTTTGACACCACCTAAACCACAATATGTCAATGTTATAGAATTTTGGAAGTTCTAGTTTGGAGAGGCACCTGCTGTCTTCGAAAGAAAAGGCTAAAGACTTTGGAGAACTACAATTCCAATGATCCCATCACATATGAGGTCAAACTGTATCAATTATACAATGTAGATGCATCCTGGAGCCTCCGGTGATGCAGCGGGTCGTGTCTTATTGTTATCTAATAATAATAATAATAATAATAATAATAATAATAACTAATAATACATGTACTAAGTGATTCTAGGAGCCCCCAGTGGCACAGTGGATTGTGTCTTATTGTTATCTTATAATAATAATAATAATAATAATAATTATTATTATTATTATTATTAACAACTAATAATACATGTACTAAGTGATTCTAGGAGCCCCCGGTGGCCGGATTGTGTCTTATTGTTATCTAATAATAATAATAATAATAATAATAATAAATAACAACTAATAATACATGTACTAAGTGATTCTAGGAGCCCCCGGTGGCACAGAGGATTGTGTGTTATCTTATTATAATAATAATAATAATAATAATAATTATTATTATTATTATTATTATTATTATTATTATTAATACTAATAATACCTGTACTAAGTGATTCTAGGAGCCCCCGATGACACAGCGGATTATGTCTTATTGTTATCTTATAATAATAATAATAATAATAATAATAATAATAATAATAATAATAATAAATACCTGTACTAAGTGATTCTATGAGCCCCCGGTGGCACAGCGGATCATGTCTTATTGTTATCTTATTATTATTATTATTATTATTATTATTATTATTATTATTATTAATACTAATAATACCTGTACTAAGTGATTCTAGGAGCCCCCAGTGGCGCAGCGGGTAAACCTCTTAGCTGCAGAACTTGCTGACCGAAAGGTTGCCAGTTCGAATCCGGTGAGCGGGCTGAGCTCCCGCTGTTAGCCCCAGCTTCTGCCAACCTAGCAGTTCGAAAACATGCAAATATGAGTAGATCAATAGATACCGCTCCGGCTGAAAGGTAACGGAGCTCCATGCGGTCAAGCCGGCCACATGAGCTTGGAGGTGTCTGTGGACAACGCTGGCTCTTCGGCTTAGAAATTGAGAGTCAGACCTGACTGGACCTTACGTCAGGGGAAACCTTTACCTTCTACCTTTAGATGCAGCCTAAGTCTATAATAAAATATTGACTGATGCAAAAAAAATTATGTTGAAATCATCCATACAAAAGCAAGGGCCAAATTCAAGTTCAGAGACCTCTCCTAGAGTCTCATTCCAGCGAAGGGTGAGACCAAAGATAAAGGAGGAAACTTATGATCACATTTCCCTTGAAAGGTCTTCCTGACCTTAATAATAATCTCCTCCTGGTAGGGAGATAAAACTTTCCAAAAGTTGCAAAACTTTGAAATTCTGCACCAGGCACGGGCCAAGTTGGGCCCTGCGGGTGTTTTGGACTGCAACTCCCACCATTCCTAACAGCCTCAGGCCCTTTCCTTTTGCCCCTCAGCCGCTTAAGCGGCTGAGGGGCAAAAGGAAGGGGCCTGAGGCTGTTAGGAATGGTGGGAGTTGCAGTCCAAAACACCTTGAGAGCCCAACTTTGCCCATGCCTGGTGCAGAATTCCTTCCTTCCATGGTTTTGCTGATCCTCACTGATTTTTCTCCCATTCTAGATCCTTCATTGAGATCTCTAACAACTGCCTCTCGCGGGATCAGACCGAGGAAGCCATCGAGTCCTTGTTCCGGGAGTCCGGGTTTCAAGATAAGGAGGAACTCACCTGGGAAGACTTCCACTACATGTTGCGAGACCATGACAATGAACTTCGCTACACGCAGCTCTGTCTGAAAGGTAGACTCTGAAAACCGTTCAGTAAATGTCTCGCTGGCAATCTCTAGGCAGATCGACATTTGGATCCAAGCTAAACGGGCCAGCAGAACCTTGGATAAGCGAATATCTTGGATAATAAGGAGCGATTAAGGAAAAGCCTATTAAACATCAAATTGGGTTATGATTTTACAAATTAAGCACCAAAACATCATGTTAGACAACAAATTTGACAGAAAAAGTAGTTCAATACGCAGTAATGGTATGTTGTAATTGCTGTATTTATGAATTTAGCACCAAAATATGACAATATATTGACAACATTGACTACAAAAATGCGTTGGATAATCCAGACCCTTGGATAAGCGAGACTCTACTGTAACATATTTAAAGTGACGGCCTTGCTCTTTTCTGTCATCCAAAGGCGTTCCAGACCGACTGAGACAAAACGCAATCAATCGCATCTCATTCTTGCACAGAAGTAGAGAAAATGGGTAAGCAAACGGTCTGGATCTCAGAGACATTTTTAGAGCAGTTGGATATGTGGTTAATGGAGAATGTCTCTGCAAAACTGGGTCAAGTAAAGATCATGAAAAGGCTGTAAATTGCAATGAAGTTTTTGGAAGATATTAAAGGAGACTAGTGTTAAAGAAATTGTATTTAATATAAAGAAACTATGGAATGAGATCTAACCTTACATGGGGAAGAAGAAAAAAGACCTGCAGGTTCGACTTTCCTCTGCTTTTGAAAGAGAGACAAAAATCTTATGAGCAGGACTTGCATACAAATGTAAAGAAGGGTATATGGTTTGCATAGAGAGACTTTGTCCATAATTCACCTGCAATCCACTGAAACCTTTCCTCAAAAGCGTTGATAAAAATCTCAGGCCGAGGTCAATTGGCTTAGCTCCAGGTTGTGTCATAGATAACCATTTTCCTTGCATGATGGATCGTGTGGCCTTGCTTCTAAATTATGTCGTTGGGTCCAGTCCAGTTTAAGACTTTGTTTTGTTTGAAAACGATGGTGAAACCAAAGGTTTGCAGCTGCTTCTCTGGAAAGTGTTTATCTGCTCTTTCCCAGGGTCATCCTAAACCATGAAACGCCCCCGATTCCGGAAGGCGAGGCTCTGTCTGGAGAAAACCAGGGTCAAGACCTGCGGAAGAGACCGGTCAAAAAGTAGGTGTATCTTTAAACACGCCGATATTTGATTATTGAAAGCATTTGTTCATTATTTCTCAAACTATGGGGTCAACTGAGACACCATTTGGCAAATATTTGAATCTTCCCGAAACCAGGAAATATTGTAGAATTCACTGGAACCTCGAATGCACCCCTGAAAGTGACATCCAGTTGCAATTTTGCACCAACTTTCTGCTCAAAATGTGTCCTAGAGGTACAATTATCCTCCTCCATTGCAATATGAAAAACAAAGCAAATTGGAAGGCTATATATAGATCTACTGTATATCTTCAGGCAACTTATGGTTTATTTGCCTTTTCTGATTTATCTCCGGCATCTCCATTTATTGCGTGCCTTGAGAGTCACCGTATGACCGTAAGTGCCTCGTGGCTTCTGCCGGTGATTCAGTGTGTCGATGACAGTTGTTTATCAGGGCGTCGCTCGAGGCAAACATATCATTTGCATTGTATACACATCGTATATACCTCGGGCTATGGATTGTTTGCCTTGCAGTCAGCTTCTGGGCCACAGAGCAAAGACAGACTATGCAAATATGGCTGTACTGCCTTAGTGAGAGCTATCTGCTCCTGTTTTGTTTACACTGTAAGCTGTTAATGTATGTCAATAAAAGAAACAGAGAGTTAACTGCTCCAATGTCTCAACCTCCAGTTTGTGCAGCGAGGCAGAGGAGGGCATTGAGGACTCCAGCTCCAATTCCTAGGAATTCAATATGAACCATATACTGAAAGGGTGTCAATCTCATTTTCATCGAGGACCACGTCATCTTCATGTTTCTCTCCATCTGTGGATGGAGAATCCGTGGATACAGAGGGCCAAATATAATTATTTTACATAGTGGTCAGCACTCTTTAGTTTTTCCCAGTTTGGATCCCAAATTTTATTGAACGACAACTCCCATTACTTATAATGCGTTAAAGCGCTGAGCTGCAGAACTTGCGGACCAAAAGGTCCCAGGTTCAAATCCTGGGAGCGGAATGAGTGCCTGCTGTTAGCCCCAGCTCCTGCCAACTTAGCAGTTCAAAAACATGCAAATGTGAGTAGATCAATAGGTACCGCTCCGGCGGGAAGGTAAAAGCGCTCCATGCAGTCATGCTGGCCACATGACCTTGGAGGTGTCTATGGACAACGCCGGCTCTTCGGCTTAGAAATGGAGATGAGCACCAACCCCCAGAGTGTGAGTAGAGCAATAGGTACGGCTCTGGCGGGAAGGTAACGGCGCTCCATGCAGTCATGCCAGCCACATGACCTTGGAGGTATCTATGGACAACGCTGGCTCTTCGGCTTAGAAATGGAGATGAGCACCAACCCCCAGAGTGTGAGTAGAGCAATAGATATGGCTCTGGCGGGAAGGTAACGGCGCTCCATGCAGTCATGCCAGTGGCCACATGACCTTGGAGGTGTCTATGGACAATGCTGGCTCTTTGGCTTAGAAATGGAGATGAGCATCAACCCCCAGAGTCGGTCACGACTGGACTTAACGTCAGGGAAAAACCTTTACCTTTAATAATAATAATAATAATAATAATCTGCATCATCCAAAAATACATCACACAGTCCTAAACACTTGGGAAGTGTTCGACTTGTGATTTTGTGATACAAAATCCAGCAAATACCGTATATACTCAAGTATAAGCCAACCCGAATATAAGCTGAGGCACCTCCATGGTCATTACCTGGCCTCTGTCCTAAACTTTAGACTTAAGGTTGACCTAAGTCTGAAATGACTTGAAGGCACACAAAAACAACAACCCTAATTTTGGACTGTTTCATCATAATCTGGTCCCCCAGCAGTCTGAGGAACTGTGAATCGGCCTTCCACTTAAAAAGTTTGAGGACCCCTGACCTAGAAGATCTAGATTTGTAGGTCCTCCTGCACAATTCTGTGACCAGGGGGTTAAATGAAGACAGTTCTTCATCCAGTGGAAGTTGGGATGGTGACAAGATAAAGTATGAATTTGTAATATTCTCCCATCCTTGTGTTACAGGCCCTCTTTCCCGAAGCCCTTTGTGTACACCGAAGCCCGGCGGGAGCGTTTCCAGAGAAGCAAGGTCCACCTGAAGATCCAGCAGTTCAAGCGCTTCATTGAGAATTACCGGCGGCACATCATCTGCGTGGTGATCTTCTCCGCCATCACCGTGGGCGTCTTTGTGGAGAGGGCATACTGTGAGTTACCCGCCTACTTAACGCCGCCGGCCCGCAAAGCGGGTCCCGAGAGCCAGAACTCCACATCCTCCAAGTGTGAGGAAGGAGGGACATCTGCCTCCCGAGGAGGCGGAAAGTGGCACGCACCACGGCAAGGGCCACGTATGTATCTGCTTGCAGCACAAACTAACCCCCGACTGAAAACCAGACTCACATCCCATCACTGGCTGCAAGTAGAGCTTATTAACTGCTAATTGAGGAAGTTTGTTCCCAAACTTCTTGCCCCTGCCTTTTTTATTACTTACTTTAGTAGCCGCTTTAGTGACTCAGACCACTAGTCATTGGGCTGTAGCTTTTAGTCCCCATGATATTGCTATAAAAGGAAGTTGAATAACCCCGCCATAACTCCAACCCCACCCTTTTTGGTGCATGGTTTCCCGCAACTCTTTCCAAATATGTATTGCTATTGTATAAACTTCTTTGTGCCCCTTTGAATTGCTTTATATTGTCCTGTGGTTTTTTTTATGGGACTAGCCAAAGGTTTGGAGGGCACGTACATTTGTTTACTATCTAATAGGCTTGTGCAAAAAAATTGGAAGTTTCGGAAATCGGAAGAAAATCTGAAGTTTTGTAAGTCAGAAGCCATATTTGAAGCGTTTGCGTGACCCACACCAAATATTTTAGAATTGAAACCTACCCCATACTTTTTCATTTTAGTTTTGAAAATCTCGGAAGGCTCCCAGAGTCAGTTTCATATTCAATGCAAGGCAAGGAAGCAAAGCAAAAACTACCTTAGTGCCTTGCCATTCCTCTGTGAAATTAATGCAACAGCGGACAAAAGAGGGAGTGGTGAATTTTGGGAACAGCACAGAACTCTGGGAAATGTAGTTTGGGAAGGGAATTCTCTGTGCCAGAGAATTCAAAAGGTCCTGCCCTAAACTACATTTCCCAGACTGCTTCAGCATCAGAAAGCACAGTGAGAGGTCTGTCCCTAAACCTTTTGAAAATTCGCCAAAAATCTGAGAATATGTGAAACATTCTGAAATTTGGTGCGTTAACAGTGTTAAATGTATTCTACCATTATAGCAAGTTTCACCACAATAGCTTTAACGCAGGGGCCCAGTTAAATAGTACAGTAGAGTCTCACTTATCCAACATAAACGGGCCGGCAGAACGTTGGATAAGTGAATATGTTGGATAATAAGGAGAGATTAAGAAAAAGCCTATTAAACATGAAAATAGGTTATGATTTTACAAATTAAGCACCAAAACATCATGTTATACAACATATTTGAACGAAAACGTAGTTCAATACACAGTAATGTTATGTTGTAATTACTGTATTTACAAATTTAGCACCAAAATATCATGATATATTGAAAACATTGACTACAAAAATGTGTTGGATAATCCAGAACGTTGGATAAGCGAGTGTTGGATAAGTGAGACTCTACTGTAGTTGCACATAATTAAATGACTATAATTGGGGAAACTTCAGGGGCTCCTATCTCACTCATTTTTAAAGCTATTGGGGTGAAACTTGCTACAATGGTAGAATACTTTTAACACTGTTAACCCACCAAATTTCAGAATGTTTCACATATTCTCAGATTTTTGGCGAATTTTCAAAAGTTTTAGGGACAGACCTCTCACTGTGCTTTCTAATGCTGACGCAGTGCTGAGCTGCTGAACTTCCAGACCGAAAGGTCCCAGGTTCAAATCCCAGGAGCAGAATGAGCGCCCGCTGTTAGCCCCAGCTCCTGCCAACCTAGCAGTTCGATAACATGCAAATGTGAGTAGATCAATAGGTACCGCTCCGGCGGGAAGGTAACGGCGCTCCATGCAGTCATGCCGGCCAAATGACCTTGGAGGTGTCTACGGACAACGCCGGCTCTTCAGCTTAGAAATGGAGATGAGCACCAACCCATAGTTGGTCACGACTGGACTTAACGTCAGGAGAAAACCATTACCTTTACTATAACAAAATAATAATGAAATTTTGTTACTTTTGTTATAGTAATGAAATTTTCACTAACACGTTAGAAACAAAACACCATTTGTAATGACTTTTGAATCATTTTATTAATGGATCGCACATCCCTACTAATTCAGCATGCAGAGCCCATGGGATCATAGCCAACGCCAGGCTATGCCATTCCGACCAATCCTGCTCTTTTCCTAGATTACGGCTTTGCGTCTCCACCTACGGGGATTGCGGACACAACCTTCGTTGGCATCCTCATCTCGCGCGGGGCGGGCGCCAGCATCTCCTTCATGTACTCCTTCATCCTGCTCACCATGTGCCGCAACCTCATCACTTTTCTGCGGGAAACCTTTTTCAACCGCTACATCCCCTTCGATTCTGCTGTGGATTTCCACCGTTGGATTGCAACCGGAGCTCTCATCTTCTCAGGTAGAGAGAGATGCTGTTACAAATGCATGCGTCGAAGTTGACTTCAGCATGAGAACATTGGGGGTGACATCAAAGATCTGAGTAGCATATAGCTTGGAAACATTCCTTCGCTGTACTACAAGTACCATCCAAAAATCCTGGAGGTTTCTGAAACGTATAGCCCAAAGATGTAGCAGACTTTGATTTCATCTTGCTCTCCTGACTACTTAGATGCATTCAGGGAAAGCAGTATCTGTTGAGCGAGTAGGCTTATTAACAAAAGACCCTCTTCATAAATGCACAGCAAAGTAACTTATTAGCAGCAGTGCGACCCAACACCAGGAGCCAAAAGTGATAAAAAGAACAAAAATATGCAGACCAATGTTATATCTTCCATATGAGGCTTTTCTTTATAGCAAAACTAGCTTGGGGACCTGGCTGTGCCCAAGTCATTTGGGAATGGTATTATTTGTCTTTCAATGTTATGTATTCTGTTTGGAGTAGGTGAACTACAATTCCCAGAATCGTGGCTCAATCCTCCCCAAACCCTGCCATTATTATAAGTTGGCCATTTTGGCCAAGTGTGGTCCAGATATGTCAAAGGAGCCCCCAGATGGCGTAGTGGACTAAGTGACTTGAAGGTTGGGTTGCTGACCTGAAAGCTGCCAGGTTCGAATCCCACCTGGGGAGAGTGCGGTTGAGCTCCCTCTATCAGCTCCAGCTCCATGCGGGGACATGAGAGAAGCCTCCCACAAGGATGGTAAAAAACATCAAAACATCCGGGCGTCCCCTGGGCAACGTCCTTGCAGACGGCCAATTCTCTCACTCCAGAAGCAACTCCGGTTGCTCCTGACACGAAAAAAAAATGTCATTGGCTGGTCATCGGCTGGCTGCAGTACTCTCTGGATGGGGGTGAACTACTACAACTCCCAGAGTCCCGGGGCAATTGTCCCGAAACATCTGTCAGTATCCACAGCAGGCAATATTCAGTCTGTGTGCCCAGTTTGGTCCAGATGCGTCATTGGCTGGGTTCAGTTGTCTTTGGATGCAGGTGAACTACAACTCCCAAAATCAAGGCCCCTTCCCACAAACCCCCTGAGGTATGTTCAGTTGGTCATGAGGCTTTTCTGTGTAAAGTTTGGTCCCGGTCCATTGTCGGTGGGGGTCACTGTTTCTCTGGATGCAGGTGAACTATAACTCCCTTTCCCCCAAACATGTCCAATATGCTGTATTGGTTATGGGGGCTCTGTGTGCCAAGTGTAGCCCTGTTCCATCATCGGTAGGGTTCGAAGTGCTCATCCATTGCAGGTGAACTATAAATCCCAGTACTTACTACTCCCAAATGTCTAGGCCAATTCCCCTCCAAACCCACCAGTATTCAAATCTGGGCATATCAGGTATGCATGGCAAGTGTGGTCCAGACCCATCATTGTTTGGGTTCATAGCGTTCTGGGTGTAAGTAAACTACAACTCCTCTACATTCCCCAGTAGGAGTCACAGGGCTCTGACTTGATGTAGGGTGAACTGCAACTTCCACAATGTGCAGTCAGTCCCTAAACTCCTCCAGTAAGTTTAGTTGTTGCTCTGTTCTGCTCTGTTTGTTCTGCAGACAGATTTAAAAGGGAAGGGCAGGAGGCGGGGTCATGCAAATTCCACACCAGTGGAGAACCCTGGGATGCCTGCCTGTGGTAGAAGGAAAAGCAAAATCTAGGATGAAATGATCTCCAAATGAAAGCATTCCTTTGGTGGGCTGTAGTGTTTGGGAAGGACATTGGCAGGGGTTGGGCTACATGTTCATGGCGCTCGCTGTAACCGTAATGTCAGTGGACGGGAGTGACTTGCTGGCTTCTCAGCACTGGGAACTATAGCCTGTTTGTGGAGGCTGGAGGCTGTATGTGTGAGTAGACACCCATGCCACATACACACATACAGGTTTTCACTTTTATTATGGATGGATTTAGATTAGATTAGATTAGAATTACATTAGATAATATGGTTGCACGATTTACAAAAACAAGGTTTCCATAACACCAATGAAGTTCTTTATACTCCCTTCTTTGCTTCCATGCTGAGCTTCTTTTTCATGCAGATAAACAGCTTCGCTCTCACAGAGCCTCCTCTCACACCGAACTTACATAGGAGCTTAACACAGGAGTTTTATGGGTGACTTATTACACACCCCAGCTCCTTTATAGCTCATGAATTTCCCTTAGTTGCTCAAGTGGAAATCATTGTTGTTCCAAGGAGTTTGAAATCACAATCAAAGCTTTATTTGTTGTAAATCCTTCTCTCTTTGCATCCCACAGTTCTGCACACTTTGGGCCACATTGTGAACGTCTACATCTTCTCCGTCACCCCTCTCAGTATCTTGTCCTGCCTCTTCACCAATGTCTTTGTAAATGATGGGTGAGTAGTGAGTGAGTAGTAAAATAAGAGCTTACAATGCAGTGGAGAGGGTTGAGTTGACCTCAGTTGAACAACCCAAATGGTTGGAGAAAGATACGAAGCTGAAACTGGACAATTTCAGAGCTAGGCTATCATGGTGACAATAGAAACTTTCTTTGATGGGTTTTAACATCGACACCCATTCTGTTTCTTTCCTTGATCAGAATGGCTTTACTTCCTGGTTCAGCTCCAAAGAAAAGGATAGGAAATGACCATCCACGCATGACCAGTACACATTTCTCTTAACTCCACTGGCAATTCCAAAAGCCTATGTGTATTTATTTTCTTCTAATGGTTTGCGCTGGAAACAATTATTATTTATTTATTTACAGCATTTATATTCCGCCCTTCTCACCCCGAAGGGGATTCAGGGCGGATCACATTACACATATAGGCAAACATTCAATGCCTTTTAACATAGAACAAAGACAAGACAAACATGGCTCCGAGCGGGCCTCGAACTCATGACCTCCTGGTCAGAGTGATTCATTGCAGTGATTCATTGCAGCTGCTCTCCAGCCTGCGCCACAGCCCGAGCCAATGCTTGTTGAACAAGAACAGTTTAGTCATTATCAGCCTCTGATAATTGAGACACTTCTCCTTAAGTAAATATGTTTTGTAAAAGATCTCCAGAAGAGTTTAAACAGGTTTATGGCAAGTAATTTGAGCTAAAGAGTGATAGGAATCCCCACTAAGAATGACAATGTCTATAGCAACACATTTGTTACAGCAGAATCAAAACTTTGAAGCTTAGTAAAAGTCTTACTCTGAGTGATATTAGTGTAGTTCCTACACAAGGAAATCCCCAGTTGTCATAATGGGAAGACCATTTGTCCATCGAGCCCAGTCCTGGCATTGACATTTGCAGGTTTCAGGAATAATTTTATCTAGTGTGATGGCAACCCCGAGCCTTTGTGAAAACTATAGTGTCTGGCTTTACTCGGGTACTATCTGTATACCTTCTGTTAAGATCAAGACCCTTAACATACAGAGGCACTTTAGGCAAGGTGAAAAGATAATAATAATAATAATAATAATAATAATAACTTTATTTTTATATCCCGCCCCATCTCCCCGGAGGGACTCAGAGCGGCTTACATGGGGCTATACCCAACAACAATACAATAACAGCAATAAAACAATAAAACAAAATCAACAATAAAACAATGTCACATCAATAAAAACATAACATCAATGAACAGTTATAAAAGTCAGCGCACAGCATAAAATGGTTAAAAACAGGGCTAAAAACACGAAGCTGGGCCCAGAGGAAAAACTTCAGCGTGGTAGAGGTAGTTACACAATTTAAAATCAATAATGAAATAATCAAAATGAGTTTACCGAAAACAAAATGAATAAAGGGTTAACTCCACCCGGGACTATTATAAAATAGCTTAGAACAATACATTAAAAAAGGAGATTTTGCTGGTTGCAGTCATCTCTCTGGAGTCCTTGAAAGTCTTCTGCCTCTGATGCAAAGCGGTGGTTTATAAGCTGGTGTTTATAAGCTGTCTCGACCTTCTTTCTTGTGAAGTTTAAGCTGGCCAAAAGCTTCTGTTGTCTCTGGGACTGGTGGTATATAAATACTGGCTGGAGAAGGCAGGGCCAAGACTTCACATCTAGAGATCTCTGTTTTCTGATGGTCCTCCATCCAAGTCATAACTAAGTCTAATCCTGCTCCCATGAGATCATGTGCGTTTAGGTTGGTCTGATCTTCCAGTCATGCCACTTTTTTTTTTCCTTTCCAGGTCACAATTTCCTCCCAAATATTATTGGTGGTTTTTTGAAACCGTCCCAGGTAAGATTCGATTGAGATCATGGTGTCACGGATGTGGTGGCCTTCCAGTACCTTGGTCCTCTACTCCACCATATCTTCCATCTGACTCGTTCTGTCTCTCATAGGCATGACTGGGGTGCTGCTGTTGGTCATCCTCGCCGTCATGTATGTCTTTGCGACTCACCACTTCAGGCGAATTAGCTTCCAGGGCTTCTGGATCACCCACCATCTTTACGTCCTTCTCTATATCCTGGTAACTTATTCCCAAACTCTCACTCTTAGCTGATATCACAAGGGTTGTTGGGATAGACCTTGGTAGAACCTGCCATGATTTCCTACATGGCACATTCAGTAATAAGAAACGCTCATGTCCTACAATTAGAATATTTGGTAAGTAAGTTCTCTATAACTCTCCATTTGCTCTGAGCATGGGAAGTGGGTTATATAATTGTAAAACTATTATTATCAGGGTTTTTAAAAATCAGGAAATGCAGAAGGGAGAGTTTCATGGAGTACTAAGGAACCATATGGGTAGGACTTAAAGGCTGTTATGCTCTCTTCCAACTCTATGATTCCATGATCTTGATGTGTCTTTGGTGACCTTTGGTTACATGTCTCCTAGGTCATCATGCATGGCAGCTATGCTCTGATTCAGCAGCCCCGCTTCCATATTTACTTCATTGTCCCAGCCCTTCTCTACGGAGGAGACAAGCTCCTCAGCTTGAGCCGGAAGAAAGTGGAAATCGGTGTGGTGAAGGCTGAACTCCTCCCATCAGGTATGCGCTTGGTTTCAACTTGTCTCTCTCTCCATTAAAGAGCCCAGGATATGTCGTCAACAGTATTGCAGCAGTTCCTAGGTTTTCTGGGCAGAAGCACCAGGATATTTCAGCCAGATGGGACATTCACACACACATACATTCAGTCTCTATACATACTTTACCATATTTTCTTCCTGCTCCTGGAGAAGAGATCCTCCCTTGGAGAAAGAGGCAGGTGACCAAACTGTGCATTCCTGCAATCTGCCACACTTTTGCAATGTAAGAAGGTCTCTTAAATAGCGTTTTCATACTGTTGTCGTTCAGGAGGTTGCAAATGACTGACGGCTTGGTTTTCCAACTAAAACATGCTGACTCCATCAGTTCCAGACAGACGTTTTTCTTCCTTAACAGATATTGGTTTTCCTTCTTAACGTAAGGAACCATTGTGTTGACTTCCTTAACTTAATGAGGCATTGCATTTGACCTTGTAAACATGTTGTTTTCAACCGCAGTTCAACATGTCAGCTGTTCTCATCAACACCTTTTAATCACAGTTCAGCAATTCATGAATTTTTCACCTCCTTTTGCCATTTTCCAGGACTCATTCTCAGAATGGTGTCTTCAACCTTCGCTAGAGCTTTGATACGAGGATTGAATGAAAAGTAATCCCTCCACCTTCGTTACTTGGCTTTGGATGGGAATATTTTAATAAATCAAACACAGAAATCATCCTTAGAATGTACTCTTTAACTACCACTATTCACTTTCCCACATAATCACCAGACAATTGGATACATTTCTGCCAACAATGAACGAGTTTTCTGAAGCCGTCATGGAAGAAGTCGACACTCTGTTTCCGCAACCAGCGTCTCACAGGACCCATTGTGCACAGATCTCTCAATAGCCAAGCAAAGCAATAATGTGACTCACACGTTCTTGTGTGAAATGCCGGTGATGTTTGAAATTTCTCTCTGAGTGATACGACGATCGTCCTTAATCAATCTGTCAACCTTTTGCTTGTGAAACTCGGTGATTGCTGTCACAGGACGTCCAACTCTTTGTAACGCAAGTCAGATGTTCCCACCTCAACATCTTTAAACTCACTCGCCCAACGACACACAGGACTCACATCAACAGAATCACCATAAACAGCTTGCATTCTCTGATGAATCTCCTTTGGGATGACACCTGCTGCCTGTCAAGAATTCAATGACTGCATGTTGCTTAAGTCGCATTGACTGACTGTCTGCACAGGGTTCCATACTTCGCACTTTAACAACACAACCGTTCAATGCTAAGGCTTCCCGCCAAATGGAACTGTCTGCACAGGGTTCCATACTTCACACTTTATCAACACAACCATTCAATGCTAAGGCTTCCCACCAAATGGAACTGTCTGCACAGGGTTCCATACTTCACACTTTATCAACACAACCATTCAATGCTAAGGCTTCCCGCCAAATGGAACTGTCTGCACAGGGTTCCATACTTCACACTTTATCAACACAACCATTCAATGCTAAGGCTTCCCGCCAAATGGAACTGTCTGCACAGGGTTCCATACTTCACACTTTATCAACACAACCATTCAATGCTAAGGCTTCCCACCAAATGGAACTGTCTGCACAGGGTTCCATACTTCGCACTTTAACAACACAACCGTTAAATGCTAAGGCTTCCCACCAAATGGAACTGTCTGCACAGGGTTCCATACTTCGCACTTTAACAACACAACCATTCAATGCTAAGGCTTCCCACCAAATGGAACTGTCTGCACAGGGTTCCATACTTCGCACTTTAACAACACAACCATTCAATGCTAAGGCTTCCCACCAAATGGAACTGTCTGCACAGGGTTCCATACTTCGCACTTTAACAACACAACCGTTCAATGCTAAGGCTTCCCACCAAATGGAACTGTCTGCGCAGGGTTCCATACTTCGCACTTTAACAACACAACCGTTCAATGCTAAGGCTTCCTGCCAAATGGAACTGTAGAGGAGAGTCTACTGAACAAGCCAGGACCTGCCGCAGACCAGGACTGCCATCTGTTGAGTTACGAAGGTGGAGGCATTACTTTTCATTCAACCCTCGTACAATTTCATTCAATCCATGTCACATTTATCACAGCCACATATACTGCCACCACCTCCATGAGTATCCCTATTTTACTACAATAATCACAGGATTGTGTTGTTCTGGGCTAGTTGTTTAGGACAGGAGGCCTTGTCCTTGAATGGCAGACATGTAAGAAATCCTGTCTCCCTGCCGCAGGTGTGACGAACCTTCAGTTCCAAAGGCCCCAGGACTTTGAATACAGGTCTGGGCAGTGGGTTCGGATTGCGTGCCTGTCCCTGGGGACCAACGAGTACCACCCCTTCACCCTGACCTCTGCCCCCCACGAGGACACCCTGAGCCTCCACATTCGGGCGGCTGGGCCCTGGACAACCCGCCTGCGAGAACTCTACTCCCCTGAAAGCATTGCGGAAATCGGCAAATATCCCAAGGTGAGGCTCTTTTGACTTTGGGCTCCCTGGCATGGGTGACTTTTTTTTTTTTAAATGACGCTACTCTTATCCATGAAAGTGTCAGCGGTTGTAGATATCAATACATAGAAGCTGTCCCACAGTTTCTGAACCAAAATATACCCTGCAGTATAATAAAGTGTCACTCGGATTTGTGTAACAAGTAACAGTAACTTTACTTCAGTTCAAAAGTTCAAATAGGGCAACAATATATGCAGCAGTCTTTCTAAATTCTTACAGAGAGAAGAGGGAATAAACAGTCCTTTCAAATAGTCTATATATAAGCGCTACATTTATATCCCACCTTTCTCACCCTGAAGAGGACTCAGGGCGCCTTACAAGTTATATATACAGTAATCCCTCACTACTTCACGATTCACTTTTTGCGGATTCGCTGTTTCATGGTTTTTCAATAAACTCTAAAAGACTATTATAAATCATAAAAAATTACAATTTACAACCTAAGGAAGGGAGGAAGAAGAAGCCAAAGGGAGAAAAAAGAAGCCCAAGTGGCAACGGGAGGAGAAGAAGGCGATTTACCAACACACAATTGGTTGATAAAGACTTAAAATAGTGTATAACTACTAAAATAATGTATAAATATTAAAATAAATATAGTGTCCCTACTTCACGGATTTTCACTTATTGCGGGTGGTCCTGGAACCTAACCCCCGCGATAAGCATTATGTATTATTATATTGTAATATATGACTATATTACAATATTATTAGTAATATTGCATGTAATATAAATATACAATTATAATAGTGTATTATTATTATTAAATATGCCTCATTTGCCTTAGAAATAATCAGGCTTCGGAGAGTTGGCAGCCATTTCCTTCCTGACTATTTCCAGTCAGCGTTCTCTTCACTCTCAGAGGTGAAAAATGGCAGTTAAAACTGTTTCAGCAGCAAGCCAGAGACAGTAGCCAATCGGAATGTTGGCTCCTAGCTGGTTCAGCCAATCAGCTGCCGACACATGCCTTTCTAGTCAACCCATTACATCAATGTGCTTTTTACAAATCCCCACAGAGAGTAAGGATTTCATGTGGATACATGGAAATGGTGGGCTCCACTGGATGAATGACTTCCAGTAGAAGCATACCATGAAACTGTAAAATAGCCTAGAGCTCTCCAGGTGAGGACCCATACTGGGCATTGCTAGATCCTCCAATGCAACTTCCAGCTGCTACATCTACATCCTTCTCATACTTCTTCTAAGTTGTGGACAGAAGTCATCTCAATGTGAATCACCCAACTCTGCCTTCTGAGCAAGAACATTTTCCTATCTCTTTGCAGCTCTACCTAGACGGGCCTTTTGGAGAAGGACACCAGGAATGGAACAAATTTGAGGTCTCGGTGCTTGTGGGAGGAGGCATTGGGGTGACACCCTTCGCAGCCATCCTCAAGGATCTTGTCTTCAAGGCTTCGGTTGGCTCCAGGATCCTGTGCAAGAAGGTGAGGCTAAAGATATTGAGATACAGGTGTTTTTCATGCACCTGTCCATCCAGGGACAACAAGCACTGAGCTGTCTAGTACAGGCATGGGCAAACTTTGGACTCCAACTCCCACAATTCCTAACAGCCTCAGGTACTTTCCTTTTCCACATGTTTGTGGATTTCATTGGCTTCTCTTTGTTGTCCGACGTGGTGGTTGTTAGAGTGAAATCCATAAGCATGTGGACAATTTCAACGGAAAAGAGGAAACCATCAATATGAACAAAATCTGGTTACTAGTATTTAAAAAAAACCTCTAAAATCAAATAAAGATCAACACTCAGAAAACAGGGGAAATCCAGACAGGAAAAAAAATCAGGGCTAGCTAACACCTCCCAACAAAGGATTCCCCCAAGGAGGACGCAGCCAGGCTTTGAAGCTGAAAGGCCATTCAATGCTAATCAAGATGGCCAACTGCAACATTCACACTTGCCTCAGACAAGAGTCCTTTCTCCCACCCTGGACTTTTCACAAATATGTAAACTCCACTTGCCTGGTTTCTAACAGACCTCACAACCTCCGAGGATGCCTGCCATAGATGTGGGCGAAATGTCAGGAGCGAATGCTTCTGGAACATGGCCATAAGCCCGGACAACTCACAGCAACCTTGAATAGTTTGTTCTTAAAGTAATAGAAAAATTGATTTTACTTACAGCCAAAGTTCCCCTACTATTTGTGTAATTTAAGCATCAGCAACTCTACAAGATCTCAGGCAATTTCCCATTACAGTTTGACTCTGTAATAATAATAATAATAATAATAATAATAATAATAATAATAATAATAATAATAATAATAATTAATAATATTAAATAATAATAATATTATTAAAATCCAGCATATCTATCTTGTTTGCTATGTAATAATAATAATAATAATAATAATAATAATAATAATAATAATAATAATAATAATAATAATAATAATGTTATTTGTATACCACCCTATCTCCTCAAGGGACTCAGGGCGGTTTCCAACATAGCAAGGAAACTATGCAACAAAACATAATACAATAAAGAACATAAGTACACAAAACATATCAATCAATTGCTCCCTTATTTATGAAAAACAACTTTCTGTGCACTCACAATCCTAATAGAGGAAACACACATGGAAGTGTTCTGTGTTATTATGTGTAATAAACAAAATTCATAGGCGGATGCAGATGTGAACTTGAACAAAGCAGTGGCTTGACAAGTGACAAGCTAAGATTGACATATTGTTCCATCTCTATTGAGACAAACATTGATGTTCTCAGGAAAGTTCTGGGAAATGTGTTCCGCATAGCAAACCTTGACCGTTTTGTACAGTGTTTTCCTTTCCCAGAAGACTTTCCAATGGGAATCTGAAACTCTGCCACTACACTCAGTTCTGAAGCAGTTGACGGAAAATTACAGATATTTCAAATAGACCAGTAATGGGGAATCTTTGACTGTCCAGTTCTTTGGGATCTTAGCTCCCACAATCCCTTAACATCACCAATACAGGTTATATCTGATGGAAAACAAAGTCCAAAACCATTCCAAGGAGTTATCCTCCTTAGAATAGACAATTCTGGGCCAAATGGACAAACAGGTGGACCTCGCATAAGGCAGCATCCTATGTTGAACTGTCTTGATGAGGACTATCATCCACAGGCAATTAGTCAGAGTCAAATGGATTAATTTAATTACACAATGCAATCTGCAAATAACTTCATTCCCTCTGGCATTTCATGCATGAACTTTGGGACATGTGTGACCAAGTAACACGAGACTGATTTAATGGCAAACGTTATGAATGTCTTAAGTCAGTAGGAGGAGGTTGTTGTTATTATTATTTTATTATGACACAGCAAACAAGATAGATATACTGGATTTCGTATCACAAAATTACAAGTCGAACACTTCCCAAGTGTCTAGGACTGTGTGATGTATTTTCGGATGATGCGTGCAGATCCCAGTTGGGTGGCCTTTTGCAGCTGGCAGATCGTAATTTTGTCAATGTCTATTGTTTCCAAATGCCGGCTGAGATCTTTTGGCACGGCACCCAATGTGCCCATCACCACCGGGACCACCTGCACTGGTTTCTGCCAGAGTCTTTGAAGTTCAGTCTTGAGGTCCTGATAGTGGCTGAGTTTTTCCTGTTGTTTTTCGTCAATGCAACTGTCACCTGGGATGGCGACATCAATGACCCAAACCTTTTTCTTTTCCACAACTGTGATGTCTGGTGTGTTGTATTCCAGAAGTTTTTCAGTCTGGATTCGGAAGTCCCAGAGTATCTTTGCGTGCTCATTTTCCAATACTTTTGCAGGTTTGTGATCCCACCAGTTCTTTGCTGCTGGGAGGTGGTGCTTGAGGCATAAGTTCCAATGAATCATTTGGGCCACATAGTTGTACCTCTGTTTGTAGTCTGTCTGTGCGATTTTCTTACAGCAGCTGAGGATATGATCAATGGTTTCGTCGGTTTCCTTGCACAATCTGCATTTTGGGTCATCAGCTGATTTTTCAATCTTGGCCTTAATTCAGAGTGGACCCCAGTGGGAGACAACCTGGAAAGCACAAATAGTGCTTTTATATCCTCCTTTTGTAAACATAGAAGAGGATAATTCTATGCAATGTGTCCTACTGTCATTCTGCTGCAGTTGCACTTTGCCGGCCTCTTGTGATATTAGCTATCTTGGGATAGCTAATACTCCTTGGAGTGTACTAAGGTGTTGCAAGGGCCTCTGGAAATGACCTTATCCTTTTTTCCCCCCTCCCAGATCTATTTCATTTGGGTGACCCGGACACAGCGGCAGTTTGAGTGGATGGCTGACATCATCCGCGAGGTGGAAGAGAACGATAAAGGCGATCTGGTCTCTGTGCATATTTACATCACACAGTTGGCTGAGAAATTTGACCTGCGGACCACGATGCTGGTAAGACCCACTTCTAGAAAACTCAGGAAAACCTGTTTCTCTCACTCCCTGTTGACTGCTGCCTTCCCTCTTTCTTTTAGAATCATAGAATAATAGAGTTGGAAGTGACCACATGGGCCATCTAGTCCAACCCCCTTCCATACAGGAAAAGCACAATCAAAGCACCCCTGATAGATAGCCATCCAGCCTCTGTTTAAAACAGTAGTTCGCAACCTGTGGGTCCCCAGATCTTTTGGCCTTCAACTCCTGGGAGTTGTAGGGCAAAACACTTGGGGACCCACAGGTTGAGAACCACTGTTTTAAAAGCTTCCAAAGAAGGAGCTTCCACCACACTCCAAGGCAGAAAGTTCCACCGTCTTCTGGAGTATTAGCTCTTCCTCCTAATTTGGTGTCATCTGCAAAGTTGATAGGCATGTCCTCTAAACCTTCATCCAAGTCATTAATATAGATGTTGAACAGAACTGGGACCAGGACCAAACCCTGCAGTACTCCACTAGTCACTTCTTTCCAAGGTGAAGTGGAAGTATTGTGAAGAATCACCTTTGGGTTCGGTCTCTTAACCAATTCCAGATCCACCTGATAGTAGCATTGCCTAGTCCATATTTGACTAGGAAGAAGAACATTTTATTGATTAGCCCTTAGGCCATATCAAAGTACCAAGCCAAACAACCAGGCTCGAAAAGACCTGGTTACATTCTATACAAATCTATATATATATAAAAGAGTGATGGCATCACGGCGACCCACAAAACAACAAAACTACAGGCCCCCCAACCTCGAAATTTGACAACACAACCCATTATCCATGCCTCTAGGTTGATACAACAAAAAGAAAAGAAAAATAAAGTCCTAATTAGAGAGAGAGGAATAATTGCTTTTATCCAATTGCTGCCAGTTAGAAGGCTAAGCTCCTCCAACTTGGTCTCCTAGCAACCCAATAAAAAATAATAAAAAACACTAAAAATAATTTAAAACACTAAAAATTAATACAATAAAATAATAAAATATAATAAATAAAAAGATAACTTACAATAAAATTAATTAAAAAATACAAATAACGTCAAATAAAAATTACACAACAATTTTTAACCAATACCACCACCACTTTGCCACAGCAACGCATGGCCGGGCACAGCTAGTATTAAATAAAACACTTGTATCCATACAATAAATAAATATAATAAAACTGGGTGTGTACATCATATGTCAGTGTCACCCCTACAGTTTACCCCTATCAGCCCCACATATGTGGATGTTATTTTTGGATCTTGACCGTACATAAAGTACGCTGTTCTGATGTGCGATTCCCAGTGCATTGTCCGTTTGATATATGGACCAAGAAACAAATCTCTCACCTTCTGATACAATTTACAGTCAAATAATATATGTGCTAGATTTGACTAGATTTGTCGAAGGCTTTACCAAAATCAAGATACGCTCCATCCACAGCATTCCCTGCATCTACCAAGCTTGTAACTCTATCAAAAACAGAGATAAGATTAGTCTGGCATGGCTTGTTTTTGCTAAATCCGTGTTGACTTTCATTAATCAGAGCATTCCCTTCTAAGTGATTGCAGACTGCCTCCTTGATGATCTGCTCTGGAATCTTTCCTGGTATTGAAGTCCGGCTTTCTTTCTTTCTTTTCGTTCTAGTACATTTGCGAGCGGCACTTCCAGAGGGTCCTCAACCGGAGCTTGTTCACAGGCCTTCGCTCCATCACCCACTTTGGGCGGCCACCGTTTTTCCCGTTCTTCTGCTCCTTGCAAGAGGTCCATCCTGAGGTCAGTTCCAGTAGTGGGCTAAGGGTTTTCATGAGGAACTAGAATGTTGCAGAAGCATTTTCTCCTGACATTTCTCCCACATCCATAGCAGGCATCCTCAGAGGTTGTGAGGTCTGTTGGAAACTAAGCAAGTGGGGTTTATATATCTGTGGAATAATGTCCAGGATGTCTGTTTGAGGCAAGTGTGAATGTTGCCATTGGCCAATTTGATTAGCACTGAATGGCCTTTCAGCTTCAAAGCCTGGCTGCTTCCTGCCTAGGGGAATCCTTTGTTGGGAGGTGTTAGCTGGCCCTGATTGTCTGGAATTCCCCTGTCTTTGAGTGCTTTTCTTTATTTACTGTCCTGTTTTTAGAGTTTTTAAAATACTGGTAGCCAGATTTTGTTCATTTTCGTGGTTTCCTCCTTTTTGTTGAAATTGTCCACGTGCTTATTTATTTATTTACTGTACTTATATCCCGCCCTTCTCACCCACAAACAGGGACTTAGGGCGGCTTACAAACTATGGCAGTAATATAAATATCAATTAAAACAGTCCTTCAGACAATTAAAACATTTCAAAGGTATCAAAGGTCTAGCACCAACTGAGCTTTGTAAACATTGTGGATTTCAATGGCTTCTCTGTATAGTCTGACATGGTAGTTGTTAGAGTGCTTTAAAATGGGGCCAAGCTTTGAAGCTGCAAGGCCATTCAATGCTAATCAAGGCAGCCAATTGCACCATTCATAATTGCCTCAAACAGACAAGAGTCCTTTCTCCCCTCCTAGACATTATTCCACAGATATATAGATGCTTTAAACTGTTCTTCAAAGCAGCCAGGCTTTGAAGCTGCTAGGCCATTCAGTGCTAATCAAGGTGGCCAATTGCAGCAATCACACTTGCCTCAAACAGACAAGAGTTCTTTCTCCCACGCTGGACATCATTTCACAGATATATAAACCCCACTTATCTAGTTTCCAACAGACCTCCCAACCTCTGAGGATGCCTGGCATAGATGTGGGTGAAACATAAGGAGAGAATGCTTCCGGATCATGGCCGTACAGCCCAGAAAACTCACAGCAACCAAGAAAGGGAGAAATAGGTGGGAGGCAACAAACTGAGGTTGTGCTGGATTTTACAAACATATTCAAGTTGTGGGACTTGAGGTGTTTATTCTAGATGAGCTTCCCTGGTGATTTCCGCCTGGGCATCATATGAAAAATTAACAGCTGCCATGATGGACTGTTTCTACAGAATTGCACGTAATGATACTTGCAAAACGTGGTCATGGGAATCCAAACACAGTTGCCTAGCTCGATAACAAACATTGCAGGTCCATCTTGTGTTTGCATAGATTCCAGATTTGCATGCTAAGGCTCCAATCTTGCACACGATAGAGTTTATTTCAAGTATCGGTATTTTATAAACTTCTTTAAAAAGCTTCACAGCTGGGAATAGTTGGGATTTTCTCTAGGGGTCTTGCTATGGGGACATATCCCGATAACATCCCAATCCCATCTGCTTTCCATCATGAACTGGATGGTCCCAGCACGGGGATTTTGGTCATTGCAAAGGAAGGAACTTCCGCAAGACCAAACCAAAACACGCACAGGTGTGCTTGCATTTCGATGTACCATGAACGGGAAATGGTCCAGATTGTAAAATTTGACCTTGGTTAGGGCGACAGTTTTATTGTGTTTACCTTTCGCCTCTAAAGTCCTTTTGTTTGCTTCCAGGTGAAGAAGATAGGCGTCTTCAGTTGTGGTCCGCCAGGCATGACCAAGAACGTGGAGAAGGCTTGCCAGAAGATCAATAAGCGCGATCAGACCTATTTTATTCATCATTATGAGAACTTTTAACTCTTTTCCCAAGCTCCGATGAATTCCCAAGAGGCTGGTTCAAAGGGGGCTGTTTGCTATATATATTCTTCATCTCACAAGACTGGAGGAACTGGTATTGGGCCAGGCTGGAATGGACTGCAAACTCTGCATTCACATTTGTAGATCCTAGAAAAGCTCGCTAAATTAGTCAGAATTAGTCCTTTCTCCCACCCTGGAAACCCCACTTGCCTAGTTTCTAACAGACCTCACAACCTCTGAGGATGCCTGCCATAGATGTGGGCGAAACGTCAGGAGAGAATGCTTCCGGAACATGGCCATGCAGCCCGGAACATTCACAGCAACCCACCAATAAATTATATTCAGAGTTTGTTCTTGGAAGACGATGAATAGATGGCTTTTTGATGAAAGCAGGGATCAAAACATGTTCTTACTGGACTCAACTGGTTTCTGAGACTGGACTTGGCAGCATTTAATCTGTATATCTACTTTGAATTGGATAATATGAGTCTACACAGCCAAATAATAAATAATAATACACTTTATTTGTATCCCGCCCATTTCTCTGATAGGAGCCTCCAGTGGCCTAGGGGATAAAAGCCTCGTGACTTGAAGGTTGGGTTGCTGACCTGAAGGCTGCCAGGTTTGAATCCCACCCGGGGAGAGTGCGGATGAGCTCCCTCTATCAGCTCCAGCTCCATGCGGGGACATGAGAGAAGCCTCCCACAAAACATCAAAAACATCCGGGCGTCCCCTGGGCAACGTCCTTGCAGACAGCCAATTCTCTCACTCCAGAAGCAACTCCAGTTGCTCCTGACACGAAAAAAAATCTGTATACCTCTGCTTCAAAGACTTCTTAACTTTGTATTTTTTGTTCATCTCTTAACCCAGTTTGTACTTTGTTTCAGCTGTATTTTTGGATAGTATTGTATTAAAGATAATCATTGAAACTAAAGATTTGTGTGTATTTGTACCACTTTGTCAAGATCTGCGGGACCAATTAAACAACACTGAAACCATAATCTCAATGGTTTAAAACAGTTTGCAAAATGGTATGTTTGTTATAGCTATAACGCAGCATATTTTGGATCAAACCCAACACATATCCATTTCTAGAACTTCCACCCATCTCACAAACTGCTTATTGGGGGTGTGCAAAGCTTCGGACCTCCGTTTCGTAATTTGGAGATTCATACGATTTTTGATCATTCTGTTTCTTTCTGTCTCTTCGTATCTCCGTCTCTAACCTTCCTCTGTTGACGTTATAGTTAGTGGCAGCAGCAATCCCTACTTTACTATCTCCTCGGGTGAATGATTTCACCACGAACCATGGCCACAATAACTGGGAGGTAATTTAATCGCGCTATCTTCTGAATCACTCTGAGTCTTGGAAATAATGAATGGTTCTTTCAGTTGGGTGTATCATAGATCCGATGGCTCGATTTATTATTCCAAGGAACCAAAGAAGAAACAGGTTTTATAAAGTAGTATGCTTCACGACGCACGTTCTCCTTGGTGAACATTAAGATGATGTGCTCCATGGCTCATGAAACCTAGAAGGCATTTTTATTAAATATGTTCTAGAAAGTGAAAAAGGAAAACAATACAACCTTGTTGGTCAGGAATTTTGGATACGACATCTGTTTAATGGTTGACTTATAAATCTTACGGTAAAGGAAAGGATACTTGTTCGGGCCTTGGTGGTGGGGTTATGTGTTTGTAAAATGTTCATTGTTTTGTGTTTTGTTTCACTGTAAGTTGTTAATGTATTTAAATAAAAATTAATTATTAAAAAACGAAACCTAGAATGCATCTTGTAATGAAGTACGAATTTTGGTTTACAGATGTTATGTTTAATTGTGTGTTTATGTTTTAAAAAGGTAAGTATTACAGTTATTGCATCTCAGCACTCAGAGGCTGGCTGCCATGGAGAAGTAGGCGGAGCCAACTGCCGTTTAGTTGAAGAAAGTGCAGAGTTTAAAAAAGAAAGTCAGTCTGTGCTCTGATGAGGCACAGGGAAGATTGATTCTAGGTTGATGGGATCAAGGAGACTCAATTGTTCATTTTGAGTCGGTTTTAAATAAGTTTGGTGACTTATTTAATGTAGTCTGTGTCCTGGTAAGGCACAGAGAATCTGTGATAGTATATCACAGGGGTGACTGTGGTTTGAAGTCACTGGATAGTCCAAGTTTCAGACTTTGGGAACCAATCCCAGCTGGACTCACAGAGATCCATTGAAGTAACAGAAAGGAGCAGAGGAATAGGTTTTAACTACTTTAAGTAAAAGAAGTGATTCTTTATAGAGTTTGATTCATCTCATTCTAGTATTGTAACTGTTAATAAGAATACCTCTAAGTGAGAAACAACATTGTAACCACTAAGCTCTGTGCCTGAATAAACTTGTTATTGTTCTTCCAACATCCAAACCTCTGTCGCATATATTCTAACCCAAGTTACGCTACCATCTAAAGTGAATAAGAAGAAGAAAGGAAAAACACAGGAAAAGGTCTCCTCCCTGCGTATTTGGTGGTTGCATCTTTCCAAATTGGTGGCAGTCGTTATTAGTTCTTCACACATCTACACTGTAGAACTGCTGAAGTTTGACATCACTAAAAATAGAAAAATAGAGTTGGAAGAGAACACAAGGCACATCCAGTCCAGCCGCTGTGGCTCAATGGAAAGGAATCATGGGAGTTGTTGTTTTGCGAGGACTTTAGCCTCCTTTGCCAAAGAGTGATAGTCTCGGCAAACTACAAATCCCATGATTCCATAACATCGAAGCATGGAAATTAAAGTTATCGAATTGCATTAATTCACCACTAGAAAAGAAGGTGATAACAAATAGTTGGCTTATGCTGCACAGTTCGTCCCTCGGTGTAGCTAACTGAATTTTAAGTTGATTTTCAGGGCATTTATAATTCTAGCATTGGTATTATGATCAGCAGTAGGAAAAGGGGATGATTGTGTTCCAGCTGGAAAAAAAACTCAGTCAAGGAAGCTCTGAATAGGCCGTTTGAGGATAAGTTGTCTTGGGAAGTCCTTCATTCATAGGGTCACCATAAAACACCATCAACTTGATGGCAGTTAACAGAAACAAAACATGATTGTAAAAAATCACCTGCAAACGGAAGGACAAGAAGGAAGCCACTCTAGTCATAAAGATTATATTTACGGTACAGTATACGGTTATATTAAGCAACTGTAATCCCATTATAAAGAAGCATAAGAATTCCAGGAAACTGACACTGAAGTCAGTCTGCTGGGTATTAATCTGTAAGAGATCATAAGATCAGATGCTTCTATTTACTACTACAAAGAGGAAACGGGTTTTCTAAGGCATAACAGAGTACAAGTGGATTATTCTAAGGTGAGATTTAAACTTGATGGGGTTTTAAAAAAGTAATTTTGGCTCTGAGGCATCTTTGCAATTTGATTCCCAGAAGGACAAAAAAAGTCTGCTATGGATGAGCCTTTCCCGCTGACTGCATTTTGTGCGGTTTTAAAGACTAACTCATGCTTTCATATTTAATCAAGCATCAGATATACCAGTAAGTATAACATTGTTAGTAAGAGAGAGAAAAATGGAATAAAATTAATGTAAGTGGAAGTACAGCCAGAAATTCCTTTAACAGAGCCAGCAAATGTCTCTTTTATCCTGCTCAACCACTACATTTTTATTCCACTTTTTGCCTGCAGCTGAGCGCCTCTTATTCTAGAGTAAGAGGCACTCGGCTGCAGGTCCTGGCAGGCGCCACACTTTCCGGGCCTTTCCAAGGCAAGGAGGTGAATTCTGGGAGGCACTAGGCTGCAGACAAAAACAGGCTTTTGTATCGAGCAGATTTTGGCTTCCCATTTCATGCTTCTGAAGAAATGGAAGGCACGAAAGAAACGGTAAGAACTATAGGAACAAATTCCATGCACAACTGTTATCTCCTAGGCATTGCTTCTTCAACAGGAAATCTGAAGAAATGTCTTGAAAAACGATAGTTTGTTACTTGACAAAAAAAAGAAGAGCAGCTCAACAATCTTTTAAAAAAATAAAAACAACCCGACAATATGTGTAAATAAAATGAAACACTTAGACCAAGAAAGCCTTTCATAAGTAAACAGCGATTCTCATGTGTTTTGAGTTTCAACTCTGAACTTTTTATTATTTATTTACAGTAGAGTCTCACTTATCCAACATAAACGGGCCGGCAGAATGTTGGATAAGCGAATATGTTGGATAATAAGGAGGGATTAAGGATAAGCCTATTAAATATCAATTTAGGTTATGATTTTACAAATTAAGCACCAAAACATCATGTTAGACAACAAATTTGGCAGAAAAAAGTAGTTCAATACACAGTAATGCTATGTAGTAATTACTGTATTTATGAATTTAGCACCAAAATATCACGATATATTGAAAGCATTGACTACAAAAATGCGTTGGATAATCCAGAACGTTGGATAAGCGAGTGTTGGATAAGTGAGACTGTATTTATTTCCAACATTTATATCCCGCCTTTCTCACCCGAAGGGACTCAGGGCGGCGTACACAATTGGCAACAATTCGATGCCAACACATAAACACACATAACAATAAATAAAATCCATTACAAACAATCAATACAATATAACAATATAAAAATATACTATACAGTATAAAAATATAAAATATAAAAACATACGGTTAAAATCCATTCATCCAATATCCTCGTGCTTTAGCCATAAATCAGTCCAGGTCGTCTTTATCAATTATTCATCGAAAGCCTGGGCACATAGCCATGTTTTTAAGGCTTTTATAAAACTCAAAAGGGTTGGGTTATTATTATTATTATTATTATTATTATTATTATTATTATTAAAATGAGTAGAAAGCTTAGACTGGAAATAGTGGATAACACGTAGAAATAGCAAGAGTATGTGTTTTAAGTTAAATTACTGATATGCACTCAATGTCAGAATTAACTGGTTGATTGACTAATGTAGATATGCATGTATAGTAAAGGTAAAGGTTTTCCCCTGACGTTAAGTCCAGTTGTGACCGACTCTGGGGGTTGGTGCTCATCTCCATTTCTAAACTGAAGAGCCGGCGTTGTCCATAGACATCTCCAGGTCATGTGGCCCGCATGACTGCATGGAGCGCCATTACCTTCCCGCTGGAGCGGTACCTATTGATCTACTCACATTGGCATGTTTTCGAACTGCTAGGTTGGCAGGAGCTGGGGCTAACAGCAGGCGCTCACTCAGCTCCCGGGATTTGAACCTGGGACCTTTTGGTCCTCAAGTTCAGCAGCTCAGTGCGTTAACACACTGTGAAACCAGGGGCCCATACGGTAATATTATTAGTAATATTACATTTAATATATAATATATTGTATTATTAGTACAGTAGAGTCTCACTTATCCAACACTCGCTTATCCAATGTTCTGGATTATCCAACACATTTTTTTAGTCAATGTTTTCAATATATCGTGATATTTTGGTGCTATATTCATAAATACAGTAATTACTACATAGCATTACTGCGTATTAAACTACTTTTTCTGTCAAATTTGTTGTATAACATGATGTTTTGGTGCTTAATTTGTAAAATCATAAATTAATTGGATGTTTAATAGGCTTTTCCTTAATGCCTCTTTATTATCCAACATATTCGCTTATCCAACGTTCTGCCGGCCTGTTTATGTTGGATAAGTGAGACTCTACTGTAGTACAATATTGTATCTATATATATAAAAGAGTGATGGCATCAGGGCAGCGGACAAAACAACAAAACTACAGGCCCCCCAACCTCGAAATTTGATAACACAACCCATCATTCACGGCTCTAGGTTGATACAACAAAAAGAAAAGAAAAATAAAGTCCTAATTACAGGGAGAGGAATAATAGTTTTTATCCAATTGCTGCCACTTTGAAGGCTAAGCTCCACCCACTTGGTCTCCTAGCAACCTTCTCAGCCCAGGGGACAGGCACAGTTAGGCCTCACTTAGGCCTCTTCCACAGATTATCAGATTTGAACTGGATTACATGGCAGTGTAGACTCAAGGCCCTTCCACACAGCTATATAACCCATTTAGAATCTTATCTGCTTTGCACTGGATTATCTTGAGTCCACACTGCCATATAATCCACTTCAGTGTGCATACTAAACATAAAGACAACCATACAACAGACATTCAATACCACCACTACTTCAACCATTTCTCACCAACACCACCAGACAATGTGTGGCCGGGCACAACTAGTTCCATTATAATATTATTATCAATTATCAATATATTATATATTTGAATGTATACATCAAAATTATTGTTACCTGACTATATCTGCTATGATTCGTTGTTCGTACCATAACTATAATCAACTGTTTACCCCCCAAAAAAGAAAACTATACATCTTTTTGGTTATTATATGTATATACAATATATTATATATTTGAATGTATACATCAAAATTATTATTACCTGACTATATCTGCTATGATTCGTTGTTCGTACCATAACTATAATCAACTGTTTACCCCGCAAAAAAGAAAACTATACATCTTTTGGGATGGGGAGTTCTGGTTAACAACAGTTTCACTATGGTTAATAGTCAGAAACTAGTTCAGAATAAGAGGTTTCTCCAAAGTGCTCTCCTTTTCCAATTAAATTCAGCAAGTTTCCTTCCTGGCACAGCCATCTGCTGTGGCATCTTGCCAGGAGAGCTGCTAATCTGGGGAGTGTTTGATTAACAAGGACCCACCTTGGACAGAAGCCACATCTGCGGCTTTAGAGCGGCAAGGAATGGTTATAATTATGGTCTAGACAATAAACGGTTGGCACCGTCCTTCAAGGAGTCTTGGCTCTCGGCAGCTCAGAGTTTAGCAACCAACCGTTCCCACCAAACTGGGCAGAGCTGCAAAGGGATCAAGGCACTAATCCCCACAAGTTGAGGAAACCAGCGGGGTCGAGGAAAAGATTTTGGGTATTTTCGCACAGGCGACTTAGCATGTTCTGCTCCAATTTAGTTTATTCCGTTTCATCCGGTTTGTTATCCAGAGGTAAAAGCTTACATTTGTTATATTCCTTCTCGCAACAAATGTCACTCTCTTGCTTTATTTTGTTGGGACGAGCGAAAGGCATTTTGCAGAAGCAGACTCAATTCGAGGCACAGCATATTCAGATGAGCCATGTTATTTTGGCACATTGTTGTTGTGGCGGCTTGAAATAATTTCCAGCATGTAGCCACCCAGAGATAAACACACCACAGTTCTTTCTTGGTAAAATTTCATCAGATGTTTGCCCTTGCCTTGCTCTTAGGTTGAGAGAATGTGGTTTGTCTACGGGCCGGGCTGTGGCATAGCTGGTTAGCAATAATACAAAGAAAGGATTCCCTGAAATGCACAGGCAAGAGGCCACTACAGCTAGAAATGTAAACCGAAAGTATGCACTATACAACAGTAATTAAACCAAAATATAATCCATGTGTTACCAACACATATACATTCATAGAAAGTAAAACTCTATATATTTCTCTGAATGTATATGTGTTGGTAACACATGGATTATATTTTGGTTTAATTACTGTTGTATAGTGCATACTTTCGGTTTACATTTCTAGCTGTAGTGGCCTCTTGCCTGTAGCTGGTTAGTAGCCAGCCGCAATAAATCACTACTGACCGAGAGGTCATGAGTTCGAAGCCAGCCTACGTCGGAGTGAGTGCCCAACCATTAAAAACAGCCCAGCTCATTGCTGACCTAAGCAACCCAAAAGATAGCTGCATCTATCAAGTAGGAAAATTTAGATACTGCTTATGTAGGGAGGCTAATTTAACTAATTTACAAAACCATAACAATCGTCCAGCAGCATGCAGAAAGGAATGAGGAAACAATCCATCAAAGACTCGGTGTCACAGTGGATGATGAAGCAGCAGCTCACCCTATGGCCGGAATCGAGCATACCCTCATAAAGCCTGGAAGCTGGAACATGTTAAATTGCCTCTGTATGTCTAATGGCATTGAATGTTTGCCATGTATGTGTACATTGTGATCCGCCCTGAGTCCCCTTCGGGGTGAGAAAGAAGGGCAGAATATAAATACTGTAAATAATAATAATAATAATAATAATAATAATAATAATAATATTTTTGCCAACTGCAAAAGGCCACCCTACTGGGATCTGCACGCATCATCCGAAAATACATCACACAGTCCTAGACACTTGGGAAGTGTTCAACTTGTGATTTTGTGATACGAAATCCAGCATATCTATCTTGTTTGCTGTGTCATAATATAATAATAATAATAATAATAATAATAATAATAATAATAATAATAATAATAATAATTTTATTTCTTACCCACCTTTCCTCATGATTCGTGTATATGTGTACTCTTTCACAAAGTATACATTCTGTATGCATTTTCGTTTGGAGAACAAAACATGACTGAGTGTTGTTTACTTACTGGTTTGAAAAAAATGACATTTCTGTTGGAGTTCAACCCCACACTGCCCAAGTCTCCAGTCCTCAATGAGGAGTAGTTGGTTAGCTTAGGAATAATAATAATAATAATAATAATAATAATAATAATAATAATAATAATAATAATATATTTATATACCACTCTATCTCCCCAAAGGGACTCAGGGCGGTTCTCAAAATAAATACAAAACAACATACAATAAAAAATACAGCAAATAATACAAAAGAATAGGCTGAGCTAGTCCCTTCTCCCATCTTCCAAATGACAGATTTCTTCTCTCCTCTGTTTCTGGTCTCATTCTGATTGGTTGCGTAGAATGGATACGTGCATGCCTTTTGCCTTTGACTTTCTACTTTTGCACCTTGGTGTGTGCTGTGTGTATTGAGATCTAGCTCTGCTTGTGTGTCAAGAACCCTAGGACCCAGTTATTTACTATTAAGAAATGTAGCTATTATTTTTGTTGTAAATAAACCTTTTGTGATTTTAGAGATGGAACTCTGGATCTTTGCCTCCTAAGCTCTAAATTCTTTACAGCCACGTGATACTTCACACTCTGCTTGCTGTGAGCTGAATGCTCAACCATAAGTATTCTGCTTTTGCATATCTTTTGATGCTCTGTTTTTGGGTAGTCTTCCTTAACACCTGCAAAAATCCTAACAATTTCATCATTTCATTTAAAAATATAAACCAATTGAATTTCTCCCCCATCTCGTCTAGGAATTTATGGGAGGTGAAGTCCAAAACACCTGGACGGTTGATATTTGCCCATGGATGGAGTAGATACATCTTGGACAACTCCTCTCTCGCGTGTTCTTTTCAGCTCAAGGAAACACCCTTTCTTCAGAAGAACACACGAGAGAGGAGTTGTCCAGATTCGTTGGAAATGATATGTTATGCTGACATGATATCTCAGAAAACATTTCACAGTCGTGACCGGTCAGTTGGATACTTGGCCTGAATAATATTATTGTTGTCGTCATCGTCATCAGGAGAACTTTGATAGATAAATACAAACTTATCCAGCTTTTATTATCCATAACTTCGCGATTAACAAGTCAGGAACATTTACTTTGTTTATCTAGGTGTTATGGGTTCCTTAGTGTATGCCAACAACATGGGCTAGACTCGAAGGGTAAATGAATCACTCCGCTGAGCAAGTCACGTAATAGTGACACAGTTGAGATATTGTGCTTCCTTTCTGACCTATTTTTTGCGGATAAAAAACATTTAAAAATTCAAAGGGAATATTTTTTAGTTCTATAACGTTCCTTCTAATACTGTATTTATTATGAAATGAAATTATTTTCTTCCTAGCTTTTTGTTTATCTATATCAGGCCTGGGCAAACTTGGGCCCTCCAAGTGTTTTGGACTTGGATCAGATCCTGGGATATCAGGACGTGGAGATTCAGCCTAAGGCCCCTTCTACACGGCCATATAATACAGTTATACTGCTATATAATCCAGAACTGGAATATGTGAGTCTACACTGCCAGATAATCCAGTTCAAAGCAGATAATCTGGATATTATTATTATCAACACAACGACGTTGTATGGCACAGCAAACAAGATAGATATGCTGGATTTCGTTTCGCAAAACCACAAGTCGAACACTTCCCAAGTGTCTAGGACTGTGTGATGTATTTTCTGATGATGTGTGCAGATCCCAGTAGGGTGGCCTTTTGCAGTTGGCAGGTGGTGATTTTGTCAATGTCTATTGTTTCCAAATGCCGGCTGAGATCTTTTGGCACAGCACCCAGTGTGCCCATCACCACCGGGACCACCTGTACTGGTTTCTGCCAGAGTCTTTGAAGTTCAATCAAATTATTATTATTATTATTATTATTATTATTATTATTATTATTAGTGTCTAGGACTGTGTGATGTATTTTTGGATGATGCGTGCAGATCCCAGTAGGGTGGTCTTTTGCAGTTGGCTAATTACTATTATTATTATTATTACAGTAGAATCTCACTTATCCAACATAAACGGGCCGGCAGAATGTTGGATAAGCGAATATGTTGGCAGTAATGCTATGTAGTAATTACTGTATTTATGAATTTAGCACCAAATATCACGATATATTGAAAACATCGACTACAAAAATGTGTTGGATAATCCAGAACGTTGGATAAGCGAGTGTTGGATAAGTGAGACTCTACTGTATTATTATTATTATTATATAGAATAATGTGTTTATTGCTAAAAGCAACATTGAAGAAACCGTGAATGTAAATGTGTTCATGAGACAAAAAGCCATCCCAAAGCTGATGCATGCGAGCAAAAATCCGTAAACTTTTCATGCACATTTTTGTAAAATTGAAGGCTGGAAAGATCAGGATCAGTTGTGCTCAAGACTGGAAACTGGGAAACCGGGAGATGAATCAAATACCACCTAAGAAGAGTCTTGACAACACATTGTTTGGATGACGCCGTGCTACTGTTTTACTTGATGGGAGTCACGAAATGTTATCAAGCTATAAAAATGGAACAGAAATCATAACTGGCTAGTGATAATGTGCAAGGTGTGGCATTTTAACCTTTTTTTAAATCATTTCTGCAAGAGATGGAATTTCCCAACTTGCTATTTGAAAGCTCTCTTCCGCCTGAACGGTGTGCTCTGCGGAGAAAGTAAACAATGAAGTCGTCATTTTACAAGAAGTTTTGTGACGCAACCAGTGCTAAAACAGAACCCAAAAAACCCATACACTGGGCAAATTCCTTCCTGGGTTGAATATTGAAAAGCATTTCCCGCTTCCTGCTGCATACAAGGTTCCTGCAATGCTGGAGTATCAAAAAGAAAACATATTATTTGGGTGTTCTCACGAGGTCTCTTACAATTCTACGATTCTATGAATGCCCGGTGGCGCAGCGGGTTAAACCGCTGAGCTGCTGAATTAGCTGTCCAAAAGGTTGGCGGTTCGAATCCGGGGAGCGGGGTGAGCTCTCATTGTTAGCCCCAGCTTCTGCCAACCTAGCAGTTTGAAAACATGCAAATGTGAGTAGAGCAATAGGTACCGCTCTGGCGGGACAGTAACGGCGCTCCATGCAGTCATGCCGGCCACAAGACCTTGGAGGTGTCTATGGACAATGCCGGCTCTTTGGCTTAGAAATGGAGACGAGCACCAAGAGTCGGACACAACTAGACTTAACGTCAGGGGAAAACTTTTAGCTTTACCTATAAATGCAGCTTGACACCACTTGAACTGCAATGATTTCATGGGAGCTTCAGTTTTTATAGCTTTTATGTTGGTACCTCACTATAATAATATAAATAATAAATAAAACTTTATTTATATACCGCACTATCTCCCGGATGGGACTCAGGGCGGTTTACAGTCATAAAAGCAAACACAAACATTACATAACAACATAATACACATTATTAAACAAAGTAAAACAATACAATTATAACAATAAATCACACTTACATGACCAGATCAAGGGGACGGGAACCATAAAACCAATATATTAGAATGTATCATTTTAGGCTAGGGAAATCTTGTGCAATATATTCTACAAATCTAAACTACAAATCCCCAGATTCCATTGTATTGAGCCTTGACAGTTAGTGGTATTAAACCACTATATATTATGCATCCATAGTCCAACACTCAAACCACTTTACAACACTGCCCCTGTCAATCTACTACCATGAAATACCTGAAAATCTTAAGCCATTCAAATTATGTTTCTTTTGCACAATCTGGGAAGTGGCCCCGATGTTGTAAGTCACATACTGATAGTGTTTGAGTATTTGAAAAACCCCACCGTGATATACAAACTTACTCATTATTTACACTAATCTGAGCGGCAGACACTGTTCCGCTAATATTGAATTAGGGATATATAGATTTGCGGCATAAATCCCCTACTTTTTCCCTTGCTTGCTTTCTGTACAGGAAATGTTACAGACCAACATTCTCAGTACTAAGACAAAGTGATTTGACAGGCTTCCAGACTTTAAATCAATTAAGTCAAAACTATGGGGATATTTTGTTGTTAAAGGCTTTCATGGCCGGAATCACTGGGCCGTTGTGAGTTTTCCGGGCTGTATTGCCATGTTCCAGAAGCATTCTCTCCTGACGTTTTGTCCACATCTATGTCGGTCGTGAGGTCTGTTGGAAACTAGGCAAGAGGGGTTTATTTACCTGCGGAATAATGTCCAGGGTGGTTCCCATTTTGGACAAAACTTATATAGAATATTTAATATTATAGTGATACAAGCTAATCCTTCTATCTACGAGTATTTTGCTGCTTGAATATACTCAGTAAGGAACTCTGGGCTCAGCTGAGAGTTGTAGTTTCATGAAATCTGGTGCATCACCAAAGTATCACTCCTAGGATTCCATAGCATTGGAAGTTAAAGGGATATCAAACTGCATTAACTCTATAATGTAGGTAGGTGCATAATATCACACTGCAGTGCTATCACATCGATCCCAAAGTAGATTTCTTTGCATTTAATGGGATTTAATGGGCAGGTTTTTTAGTAATTACATTGGACTACCGCCGATTTCTGGGCCTGAATATATTGCACAAGATTTCCCTAGCCTAAAATGATACATTTTAATATATTGGTTTTATGGTTCCCGTCCCCTTCATCTGGTCATGTAAGTGTGATTTATTGTTATAATTGTATTGTTTTACTTTGTTTAATAATGTGTATTATGTTGTTAAGTAATGTTTGTGTTTGCTTTTATGACTGTAAACTGCCCTGAGTCCCATCCGGGAGATAGGGCGGTATATAAATAAAGTTTTATTATTACAGTAGAGTCTCACTTATTCAACATAAACGGGCCGGCAGAACGTTGGATAAGTGAATATGTTGGATAATAAGGAGGGATTAAGAAAAGCCTATTAAACATCCAATTAGGTTATGATTTTACAAATTAAGCACCAAAACATCATGTTATACAACAAATTTGTCAGAAAAAGTAGTTCAATACGCAGTAATGCTATGTAGTAATTACTGAATTTGCAAATTTAGCACCAAAATATCATGATGTTTTGAAAACATTGACTACAAAAATGTGTTGGATAATCCAGAACATTGGATAAGTGAGACTCTACTATATTATTATTTACTTCCAGGTCGATTCCCTTGCAGTGAACAGCTCGATTATTGAGGCTGCAAATCCTATCCATCCTTATCTGAAAGTTAAGTGTAACTTTCTCTTAAGTGGATTGTGTTTAACTATTTTTTTAATGTTTGCATTTCAGACAGTTGTCAGCTGTATCATTGCAAAGCGTGAAGATACAAACTGAATAAATATACTCAATTGAGCTCTCACCTGAGTGAATAGTTTTCAAGTTTCCTCACCAGTCTAATTTCAAACAAATGGGCCTTTCAAGTCCTGTTAAGAAAACATTTCATATTCTTAAGAAATGTGTGATAAATACAATATTTGTACTGAACTACATCACTGGCTAAGACTGCTATATCTTTGTCTCAGCCTAAGACGGCACACACAGAGAAGAACTGTGACATTAGTCTCTATATGTTCAGTAAGTGTGTATTGGCAACCAAACCTCTGAATTTCCCAGAAACTGTGAAGAGGTTAAACATTTATCTCTGCCACATTACTGTTATATCTCCAGACATACATATAAAGTATGCAAATTCACAGCTTTTCATTTGGTGATGCATTTTGATGACTTTATAGACGTCAATTCTGTCGGCCTCTCCTCTTGATTGAATTGCTATATTACAAATATATTACATCATGTTGGAGAACTTAAGACATTCCTCGAATTGGACACGAATTGACTTCTAGTCACTTCCTTTTGTTAAAAAAGGCCCTAAAATAATACGGGGAGGACCGAATTTCCCCCCTGCTTCCTGCGTGGGGGAATCTTTTGTTGGAAGGCGTTAGCTGGCCCCGATTGTTTCATGCCTGGAATTCCCTTGTTTTCTGAGTGTTGTTCTTTATTTACTATCCTGATTTTAAAGTTGTTTTTAATACTGGTAGCCAGATTTTGTTCACTTTCATGGTTTCCTCCTTTCTGTTGAAATTGTCCACATGCTTATGGATTTCAGTGGCTTTCAATGAACAAAATCTGGCAACCAGTATTAAAAAAAACCCTCTAAAATCAGGACACTAAATAAAGAGCAACACTCAGAAAACAGGGGAATTCCAGACCGGAAACAATCGGGGCCAGCTAACACCTCACAAGAAAGGATTCCCCCATGCAGGAAGCAGCCAGGCTTTGAAGCTGCAAGACCATTCAATGCTAATCCAGCTGGTTAATGGCAGCATTCACATTTGCCTCAAACAGGCACGGATGTTCTCCCACCTTGGACTGTCCACAGAAATATAAACCCCATTTGTTTAATTTCCAACATTTCTGAGGATGCCTGCCATAGATGTGGGCAAAATGTCAGGAGAGAATGCTTCTGGAACATGGCCATACAGTCCGAAAAACTCACAGTATCTCAACTTCCTTAGCATCAAAGAAAAAATGAAGTATTAAATGTCAGTGGTTTTTCTGTTAACAATTATTTAGACAGATCTAAGATGGACACAAAGAACTGTGGTTTGAACTATGCAAATTGGATTTGCAATTATGTGCAAACGATTGGGAAAACGCATAAACCTTTGCTGAAATTTGATACAGTAGAGTCTCACTTATCCAAGACTTGCTTATCCAAGGTTCTGGATTATCCAAGGCATTTTTGTAGTCAATGTTTTCAATATATCGTGATATTTTGGTGCTAAATTTGTAAATACAGTAATTACCACATACCATTACTGCATATTGAACGGCTTTTTCTGTCAAATTTGTTGTATAACATGATGTTTTGGTGCTTAATTTGTAAAATCATAACCTAATTTGATGTTTAATAGGCTTTTCCTTAATCTCTCCTTATTATCCAAGATATTCGCTTATCCAAGGTTCTGCCGGCCCGTTTAGCTTGGATAAGTGAGATTCTACTGTACTGAGAAGTTGCAGGGTTGTATGCTAAAGCAGGCCAAATCCACAAAAATCAAATCCGCAAATGTGAGAAGAACGAAAAGCCCATCCCACTGGAAATAACATATCACCAGTAGCTGGTTGCTAACTTTGACTAATCCCAGTTGCATTAAAGACACAAAGGAAGATTACTCAATAGAATGACTTTATTTCCAAGTTACCCTGAGTTTAAAGGACAGTAGCAATTCTGAAAAATTAGTACTGTACTTGGAAGAGTCAAACCGTGCAGTACCTGAAACCCTTCTGCCCAGCCCTGCCTGGACCTGTTTCCTGGTGATGGCTTAGACGATCTGTCAACAGAGCTAGATGATTGAAAGGCAGGATCAGTATAATGGGACTTGGAGTGAAATATGTTGTTAGTGGTTTCTGCCCCTAGGCCCTTGTGGAAGACCTGGGATTTGGGAGTAAATCCTTCTGCACTTTAAAATTACAGCCGTGTCTCTAAGCCAGCTGCTTGCCGAAACATGTCGACATGCCCTTCAGGGGTTTAATATTATGAGGAAGTGCCTTTTCCTACAATAGTCATAGAAGGCACAGGCTTAGGTCAAAAGCACCGTTAGGAATTGTGGGAGGCCGATTTCACAGGGCTGAACTTCATATCTAAACAGTGCTTCCCTTTTCAAATGCATACACAGCTAGAAGACTAAGCTAGATCCCTCCTTCCCATTTAGAATCATAACCAGAGGTCAAACCAGGCACTTTTCTTAGTTCCTAACAAAATCTAAGTACCCCATTTTCACTAGAAGAAGTAGGATGGAGCATTCTTGTTTGCTCATTTGTATTTTATGGATTCTGGTCACTGGGATCACACTTCAGCATGATTTTTATCCCAATGCCTTTTTTGGTGGCTTCGAAAGCATCCAGAGCTTTTTCTAAAGGAAAGCGATGGGTGACCAATGGCTGGACATTCACTTTTTTGCTTGCAAGCATCGCAATCGCCATGGGCCACCTACAAGACAAAAAGAAGAAAGGTTACAAGTTGATCAAAAGAATCCCCAATGTCCTCTGAATATAATTGAATATATCATTATTGTTGGAAATAGCAATCTCTCAAGCCTCTCACTATTCATTTGCATGCAAATGTGAGTAGATCAATAGATACCGCTCCGGCGGGAAAGTAACGGCGCTCCATGCAGTCATGCCGGCCACATGACCTTGGAAGTGTCTATGGACAACGCTGGCTCTTCAGCTTAGAAATGGAGATGAAAACCAACCCCCAGAGTCGGAAATGACTGGACTTAACATCAGGGGAAACCTTTACCTTTACCTTATATTTGCTAATGTGTATTCTATAGATATGCTGATTCTTTGGTGTGGGAGGGACTATAGACATGTGATTGTACTGAGCATGTTCAGACGCAGGGCTCCATTTTTTATTCAACTTTTTCATCAGACCTCATTCTGTGATATCTGGAAATATACAGTCTTGAGTAGATGATTAAAGATAATTCCTGGAGGCATTTTGCAGTATTGTGTAAGGAAGTCATTTGGTCATAATAATGCAGTATGTAAATAACCTCCAAAAGAACGTTGCTTTTAAAACTTGGTTCGGGAATCCAAATTGAACATCAGGGCAAATCAGAAAAAGCACAAAATTGTGTACATGCTTTTGAAATCCCCGCACTGGTTTAGCAGACAAGATGAAAAAAGATCAATTGCAAAAGATGGGAAAAAATATTCTTGTCACCTTTCACAATGTCATTGCTGGGAAAAAGATTTGGAGATCTCAAAAGTATGCACACTATTTTGCGCTCTTTTTGATCAACTGATAAAGATATTACTTTGACATAAATATTGCAACTTATTTGATGACCATCATGGTTGCTTCTGCATTTTGTGTCAAAAGAACATCAAAAGCCATCTGAGGCCTTGAAAATGCTGAATTGTTATCAGTAAATGTTTGAATTGTATACCTGTTTTATATACCTGTACCTCCAGGGACACATAAACATTTATCAGACTGAAAAGGGGTCCTTGGGGGAAAAGAGTAAGAAGTCCTGCTCTAAGGGAAGACCCAGGATTATCATTTACACACAAATTGTGTTGTCCTGTATAATGTCACAGAACGGTCATTTTTTACTACAATTCCCGAAATTCTTCAACCAACGCGACCAGTTTTTCAAGTTTTTGCACAAACACAATTTAGAATATTACAGTAAAGAGCATCACAAAAGCAAAGCGCCTTTCTGAAACTGAATGCATTTCTCATGGATGTGTCATACAATTATGAGAAACCGGAAGATGCTGAAATGCAATGGAAAGCAAATACTTATAGTTAGATGGACCAATTGCAAAGTTTCCTTGGAAAGATCTGTTCAAAGGTTGAAAGTGCCTGACTTGCTTGAGGTCACCCAGTGGATTTCTATAGCTGAGAAGGGATGCATAGTCTAAAGCCCAAATATACAAATATACAATATAATATACAATAGTATATAATAATATAATATATTGTATATACATTTAATATTGATAATAATATTGTAATGTAATATAATATAATAGTAATATAATTTATATTATTATATTATATATTACATGTAATATTATTAATAATATTACAGTATAGTGGTATAGCAGAATATAGTAATATATAATGCTAATATTCTGCTATGCTAATGATATAATTTATTGTATGTACGTATCATCTATAAGCCGCTCTGGGTCCCCTTTGGGGTGAGAAGGGCGGGATATAAATGTAGTAAATAAATAAATATACTACAACACACTGGGTCTCATTGCTTATCAAGTACATGCTAAAACCAGAAAAGCACATCACAATTGCAAGCTTTCCCTTTCCTTCTTTGAACACAATGATCCAAGTCACTAATCATCCCTTTTGGATCTCAGGGATATACTTACGTATTGCAATATCGAAATATCCCCCGGATATCCACTTCTCGGACAGCAGCGTTCACAATGGGCACTGTGACCATTTCAGGGCCAAGGCCCACCAAAACCAGAGTCCCACCAGAACGGGTCGCCTGGGGACAAAACAAAATGTTAGGAGAGGAGTTCCAATATTATTAATCTTGCTGAATTGATTGTAGGGCAATTTTGCCTCTAAGGCTAATACCACACCATTAAAAACATTAATTTTATGTGTTTTCTCTCATTTTTTTTCCTGCAGTAAGTTTTAGAGAGCTTGGAAAAATTAAATGTTGAACTACAATTTCCAGAAACTCCCTCTCCATCATGCTATTGGGTTTTTTCATGAGTTTTAGGGAAAATAAACAATATTTGACCATATTCAGGTTTAAGTAGTTTGTTGTGTGTATGGACAGAGCACTTGGGGAGCAAGATACATATGAACAAGAATGTAGCTCACAAAAGGCAGTGTCCCACAGTTTCTGTTTGACTGATTTGAGAACTATATCAAAGCCAAGATGAGTTAAGAAGGATGTGGAAAGGCCGATGGCAGGGGCTTTCTTAGAATTGATCTTACACCAACTGCTTAACTACTCATCCCGAGCTAATTGTCCATTTCTACCGGCACATTCTGTTCTGGGTTTTATGAATTAGTCTCCTGTTTTAATATTGTATGTTTCTTGTATGCTTCTTGTTGATTTTAACAATTGTTTTACTGATATTGATGTTTTATTGGTATAATTGTTTTATTGTTGTGTTACTGATATTTGATTGTTTTATCGGGCTAGGCCCCATGTAAGCCGCCCTGAGTCCCTTCGGGGAAATGGGGCGGGGTATAAAAATAAAGTTATTATTATTATTATTATAATTGAGGAATCAGACCGGAACCTAGACTGAAAACTCTGGTCTTGAGCCAATATTTAAGTGCACCCCACCAGGCTTTATTGACAATGGTATTTCTCTGGATTTAAGTAGCAACACAGAGTATGGAACACATCTGGGGAGCTGGAAGAGGGACTTCAAAAACTGTGTTTGCTGTTGGTCTATTTTGGATATTAAGTCACCGATCCAGATGCTGGAAGCATACAGTAGCTGGGAAGCGAGTTCTAGGGAGAAAACATTACTTTGTCAAAATTGAATCATCTCTATATGGGTTAGTTTAAAGATGCTCACATATATTCCAGTTTGGATACAGGCCTGAGCTCCAGTGCACTCCAGCGTGATGTCAGGCATGCAACCAAGTGCATTTTTCACCGCCTGGGCCAATTCCTCGGGGCTTTCGCCTTTTACCTGGATGGTGAAATCAGCCCCAATTTCCTTAGCCTTTTCAAGACGAGAGGCACTTAGATCTATAAGAGAAGAACACGGGTAACAAAAATAGTTGCAATTGTACCATTAGAAAAGGATGCTGAGACCGCTAATGTCTCTCAAACAAATCCATCAAGACGGTCGCCACAGTTCCAACATTCCCATCAGAAACAAAACTTGACTTGTCCTCGAGTCCAGAAATGAGGACATTATTTCCTCTCTCTAGGCCAGAGGTGTCAAGTTCGTGGCTTTCCAGATGCTTGGGCCTCCAACTCCTAGACAAGCCAGCTTCACCAATGGCCAGGAATTCTGGGAGCTGTAATCCAAAACACCTGGAGGGCCACAAGTTTGACACCACTGTTCTAGGCTGTACCATTTCAGATGAAGATGGTGTTATTCTTCTTCTGAAATAGCCTCTCTTAAGAGCAGAAGGGTAGCAGTCAGATATACAGATGTAAAAAGCAATCCCAACAGATGGCCATCCATTCTCTGTTTAAAAGTTTTCTTAAGCAAGGAATACTAAGAGGCTGATTTGCAGTTCCTTCCTCTAAAATATAGGATCATAGCCATACACACAAGAGCCAGTGTGGTGGTTTGAGCTTTGGCCTAGGACTCTGGTGACCAGGTTTAATATCCCTGCTCATTCATAGAAACCCACTGGTTACACTCGGGCAAGTCACACTCTCTCGGCCTCAGAGGGCAACTCTTCTCTCAACAAATCTTGCCAAGAAACTCCTGGGATGGGCCTCCATAAGTAGGAAACAACATGAAGCCACACAAGCATAACACAAACAGTGCTTCCGGAACACGGCCATACAGCCCGGAAAACTCACAGCAACCCAGTGATTCTGACCATGAAAGCCTTCAACAACACATATCATAAACACATTAAAACAGCAATATGTGACTATATATAAGAAAGCATGAGTAACATTAGTCTATTTCCTCTTCAAGAGAAGCAGGGATGGGAAGTAAAGTTCAATTATCCAAAGGATAATAAAACATAGCAAGGTTATTCTACTATTTGCAGAAGCTAAGAGAAATGTTCTGCCGCCCCCTTCCGTTGTAACACCGAATTTCAAATTATGTTGTATTAACAAATGCACTGTTCTGCATGGACCTGTTTTTCTCTTGGCCCTGAAGTAGCTTTGCACACACCCTGACAACTACAGCATTTAATCCCATGTGAATCTGGAGAGCTGAACTATGGATAGGAACAACATAAGGGATAAGCCGATGAATGTGTTTCTTACCACTTATAATAACTTGTGAAGCTCCCATTACCTTAGCGATCAGCAAAGTCACAAGCCCAATAGGACCTGAAATTAAAAACAGAGAGCGAAACATTCAGGGAGGTTTCTATTAGGCCCCTTCTACACAGCTGTATAAAATCCACATTGAACTGGATTATATCACAGTGTGGACTCAGATAATCCAGTTCAAAGCAGATATTGTGGATTATCTGCTTTGATATTCTGGGTTATATGGCTTTGTGGAAGGGTCCTTAACTGTACTGTGTTGATTTTTTAAAAATATTATCCTTCATCAAACATTTACAGAGCCATTCTGAGTCATTTTGCTGACTGAGGCAACACTGCAAACAATGTCATCCCATTTTCTCAAGTCAAATAACACAGGGCCCTTCCACACAGCCATATAACCCAGAACATCAAAGCAGATAATACACAATTATCTGAGTCCACACTGCCATATAATCCAGTTCAATGTGGATTTTACACAGCTGTCTGGAAGGGGCCACAGTACACAAAATTGGCTAAGCTAATTTGGCTCCTGATTCAAGAAAAGCTACAAAATCTCATGCTCCATTCCACACTAACAATAAAAATAATAACATAACAGCAAAGTTTTTAAAGTTAACACTGCATTTGTTTTTCATGACAACCCAAACCGGCTGACTGAGGCAGTTGCTTCAACCTGTCTTAGCCCTAGTGTATTAGAGAAAGAGAAAGAAAGTGAGAAAGTATATAATTTGAAAAGTCACCAAACAATAATAACAAAGCAGTAGAAAACAAATAGATGGTTTTGAAAACTTTTGAGTTATGTAAAGTCAGATTCGGTTATGCTAGCTGGCAGAGCAGAGAGCCCCAAACCACATTGTTTGCATTAGTGGCATAAATAGAAGGCTTTGTCCCATCTCCTGGCAAGTGCCACTTGAGGCAATTGGTTCACTTTGTATCTCAGACTGGGTCTAGTTGAGGAGGCTGCAAGCTTGGAAAAGCAAACAAAGGACACATGTTATCCATACCAGCACCACAAATGAAAACTTTGCTTCCCAGAGTCACTCCAGCCCTTCTGCAAGCATGGATCCCAACAGAAAGGGGCTCAATGAGGGCTCCTTCTTCAAACGTAACATTATCTGGAAGCCTGCAACAAGACAAGACAAAAATACCTTTCACCTAAAATGAAATCCTCAGAAACCATTCTATATAGACCTTAGGCTTCCCAGTTCTCTCCTTTGCCCCACTCCTGATCGTCTATTTCATGGGAAAACACTGCTTTGCAAATAGAAGCAAGTAAGGAAAACATTTTTTTAAACTTTTGAGAACTCTGCATGGTAATTGTAAATTATCGATATATACAGTCAAGGCTCTTCTGCAAGGTGAGCCATGGAAACAGAAACTTAAATTCAAAAGGGAGCTTTGTTGTCATTATGCCAGATTGGCTCATCTAGAAAAGATATCCTGCAGAGCACCTCTTCAGTTCTCAATTGTGTCTTCCCTTCCTCTTAGGGCCCTTCCACACAGCCATATAACTCAGAATATCAAGGCAGACAGTCCACAATATCTGCTCTAAATGGGTTATCTGAGTCCACACTAGCAAATAATCCAGTTCAATGTGCAGCGTTTTGGCAACGATGCACAGCTGAAGAAAGGGGTGACCGGCTGGTTGAGGACGCAAGCGGCAGAGTTTTGTGGGGAAGGAGTTGCCAAGCTCATTCATTGCTATGATAAATGCCTAGATTTGAATGGCGACTATGTTGAGAAGTCGCATTTGGGTGTGGCTTTCAACTGCATATGGTAAATGTTTTCTCCTATACTTTGTTCATTTTAAATTCCAAAACGTAATCTACTTTCTGGATAGCCCTCGTAACTTCTGACCAAGCATTTCTTACTACTTATCTACCCATCTAGTCAACCAACACTATTTGGACTTCACAACGTATTCAAGTCATCTACTCAGGTGCCTTCTTTACCGTTACTTTCAGCAATGGTTAATAATTGATGTTTCTTAGTAAGGCTGTAAGAAGACACCAGGCAATGATCCATAATCCTGTCACTCATTACTAGCTATTAGAGGTTTAGAAACACTTGGATGGTGAGGATGAATCATATGCCAACTATCTAATCCTTTCCTTGAATCTGCATGTCCAAACACTTCTCAGAACTCTGTACTAAAAAGTAATCACGCTACTTAATTGTATACAGTGACAAAACAATTACTTTTGTTTTAAACTTCACTTATGCTTTCTATCATATTCTTATTACATGGCTGGGATTTCTTCTGCGGACTAAGTTCACAAAAGCAACCATTCCTAACATTTCCCCTCCAAAGAAACCCAGCTTGGGCCATCTTGCTCCATAATGCACCATTCCCAAAAGGCATCCGCAACTCACTTGTAGCAAAAGCTGGCATCATGCTTGTAATAGCGGCACAGGTTTCCATCGTCTGGAGGGGTTGCACAGAAGAAGATGGTTGGGGAGAGGTTGTAGCGCCCCGTTTTGCAGTACTCATCCTTTTCCCGGGGAACCCCAGGTTCAATTGCCACTCTGTCACCTGGGAGACAATAAAGGCCATAGCAAGATAGGAGACTTGGGCAAATACTCATGTTTTATGGGAATATTCAGACAGTCTGGGGACCACACATAGGCCTCAGTTCCTGGTCTAGCACCAAGTGGATAGTGGGGAAAATGCTACTATCCTCCAGAAAAGCTATCTTGATTTTGCAAACCATTTCATGAATGTTTCTGAGACTAAATTACAGAATTCTACCACTCAGTCACCACCAGGAAAAGAGTCTTATGTTGACAGAATGGCCCTTGCTCACCATTTTTTAAATGTGTTACTGCAGATCCCACTTTGACAACTGTTCCTGAGGCCTCGTGGCCCAGCACCATTGGGCTCTTCACAACAAAATCTCCAATCCGTCCATGCTGCCAATAGTGCACATCAGAGCCGCAGATCCCGACAGAATGCATCTTTAGAAGCACTTCTATCAGAAAAGAGACAAGGCGGAGAATGAAAATGTCTGAGAAATATCTGTCATCTGAAGTATTAAAGAAGTTGGGTGGCTTAGATCCACAGTAAAATAAATGGGAGCAATACTAGTAAACTAAATACAGCCTCACTGATTCTATTGTAAGGACTATTTATTATTTATTATTTTTTTATCTGCGACATTTATATTCCGCTCTTCTCACCCTGGAGGGGACTCAGGGCAGCTTATAAGTTATATGTACATACAATATATTGTATTATTAGCATAGCACAATATAAGCATTGTATATTACTATATTGTACTATACCACTATACTGCAATATTATTAGTAATATTGAACGTAATATATAATATACAATTATAATAGTGTATTATGACTATTATATTGTATTACATCATAAAATCATTATCAATATTATATATATATACAATATATTATATTATTAGTATAGCATATTATCAATATTATATATTATTATATTGACACAGGAGACATGGTGGAATGCTGTCAATATATAACTTGTAAACCGCCCTGAGTCCCCTTCAGGGTGAGAAGGGCGGGATATAAATGTCGCAAATAAATAAATAAATAAATAATATTTTGAAATAAAAATCAGATGGGCAGTGGTTAAATTGCCCCCTCCTGCATGTGACGATCCCAGCCTAGATAGCTTTACAGACGCTTATCCCACTGTTTTCTATTTTGCAAGAGTGTTGTTTAAAAACATCATGCTACTCATTTAACATGAGGTATAGTTTAATCACATGTATAATTAGGCCTGGATCCATCCCAGTAGCAGAAGGTTCGAAAAGTGGTTCCTAGTTATGTGCAAATCAGAAGGTCTGAAATGGCGACGTTTCTTTTCTTCTGTCTTTTCAGAAGACTGTGAGAACGTTTCAAATATCTGCCACCAACAGCAGGCAGGTTTGATTTGTGGACAGTCGAGTTTAATAACCATTGCCAATATTTCTGTTGCAAGTTACCTGCTAAGACATGTTGGATCTTTAATCTACCCGCCTGCCACATTTCTATTTGAGATTGAACTTGTTAACTTTCTGTTTGCTTTTTCACTCCAACAAGGAAATGGTGAATCGGATCACGGCCTTCACAGATCGCAGCCTTCAAGTTGCCTATTGCTTTATGGCAACCCCGTGAATTTCATAGGGTTTTCTCAGGCAAGGAATACCCAGTGCACCTCTACAATTGCTTAAAGTTGGATGGAAGGTGGGATAAAGAGAAAACGGCCAGAGAGCCAAGCCAAGTTTGTGCCAGAACTGCACCTTCACACAATCCTCTACCTGTTTTAATGTGATTGCTATACTTTTGTTATGCCACCTCTGAAGGTCCATTCCTAAGGATACAATCTGAGTTCTTGATTTGGGTTGCCTAAGCACCACATCTATGGTGTTAACTTTGAATAACTTTCAAGATTGGCAACATTTGTCTACATCAGTGTTTCACAGCCTTGGTCTTCCAGGTGGTTTTCCAACAGTCAGGAATTCTGGGAGCTAAAGTCCAAAACATCTGGAAGACCAAAGCTTGAGAATCAGAAATTGACTTATTAATGAACCAGCCTGGTTTCAGATCTAACAAAAGAAGCTTTCATATAAACTGAAACATACATCATAGAATCATAGTTGGAAGAGACCTCATGGGCCATCCAGTCCAACCCCCTGCCAAGAAGCAGGAAAATCACATTCTAAGCACCTCACGTTTTTAAGAAACCCATAAGTTACATATCAACAAGCTTAGCAAACCTACCATTAGGTCCCGGTTCAGGGACTGGTCGATCTTCCTGCAGGGAGACAAAATAAAGAAGATTCAACTTGCATGAAAATTGGCTGCTGCTTACTCTAGGAGTATATTGGATCCCATTCAGGTGGCCTATTTTTAGTAAATTCCTATCAAGTCCAATACTGCTTGTCTATGACAAGATGACACAATGCTTAGGAACCAAGAAGTGTTTTGGATTTGGTCAAACTTACATGCATAATAAGATATCTTGGAGATGTGACTCAAGTCTAAACATTTAATTAATTTATGTTTCATATACATCTTGCACATATATCTACTTTCATATCTATTTGTATATTTATGAATTTTTTAATGTAATTTAATTCAAATGATTTGAAATGTGATTGCAACTGTTTTATATGTGTGTTTTATATTTGTAAGCCGCCCTGAGTCCCCTAATGGGTGTGAAGGGCGGGGTAGAAATGTTGTAATAAATAAATAAAATAAATATCCCTAGGGTCATTTTATATATTAATAATAACTTTGTACATGAAACATTGTGTATATTGAAACATAAGAAAGCAAATATGTTTCTGTCTCAGCCACCCATGTGGATTTTGGAATATTTTGGCTTTCTGGATAAGAAATGCTCAATATGTAAATCTAGTTCCTTTATGAATAATTGGGAACTAGATTTACAGACACATATATACATAAATACACACACAAAAATCAACTTCTCACTGAGCAGAAAATGCTGACATTCCTAACATAAACAATTAAAAATGCAATTTCGCTTCTGTTGATCAACCTCTTTTATATACCTGTAAAACATAACAAAGACTTGAGTACAATCAGTCTTTATCCTCATCATATCAGTGACACCTTTCTAAACTCTAAACTCTAATTTGGTACAGAATGCTAATAAAACAAAAGAGAAATCAGATAATTGAGTAAAACTATGGAGGTGAAACAGACTTTTTTAATGCTTAACCAGTGAGCAAACATAATATTGATTTGTGATAACTGTACAGAGGGCTCAGGATGGCAAGACTCCAACCATTGAAACATCTAATTGTGGTTTGTTTTTACAAATTGTGGCCTGGATCCTATTCTTGCTGTGTGCCTTCATATCACTTCCGATCGGAATGGCAACCTGAAAGCATTTTCTGAGCAAACTTTGTTCAGAAATGCTTTGCTATTGCCTTCTTTTGAGGTTGAGAGAGTGTGACTTGTTCAAGGTCCTCCTATCCTTAGTGGCAACCCAAATGGACTCATTGAATCAATGGGGGATTTGGTAAATCATGTATCAACTTCGGGATTTAAATAGTAGAGTTAGGCAATGGCTAGAAGTGTATTAGAATTACATCGACAAGGAGTTTTGTTATAATAGTTTGCAAGAAGATTATAATAATATTATAATGTAATACAATATTATACTAATAATAATCTATATATATAAAAGAGTGATGGCATCACGGCAGCGGACAAAACAACAAAAGTAAACACCCCACAACCTCGAAAATTGACAGCACAACCCCTCATCCATGCCTCTAGGTTGATACAACAAAAAGAAAAGAAAAATAAAATCCTAATTAGAGGGAGAGGAATAATTGTTTTTATCCAATTGTTGCCAGTTAGAAGGCTAAGCTCCGCTCACTTGGTCTCCTAGCAACCCACTCAGCCCAGGGGACCCTTTACCTTAACTACCACCAATTCCTCAGGACTTTATTTCCCATACCACTATATTTCACCACAGCAATGCGTGGCCGGGCACAGCTAGTATAATATAATAATAGTAATTATATATTATATATTAAATGTAATATTACTAATAATATTACCATATAATGATATAGTACAATATAGTAATTTAATGCTTATATTGTGCTATGCTAATAATATATTGTATGTACATTTGATTTGTAAGCCACTCTGAGTCCCCTCCGAGGTGAGAAGAGCGGGATATAAATGTAGTAAATAAATAATAAATAAATAAAGAACAGAGCTCTTGCTTGGGCTGTTGTGAGTTTTCCGGGCTGTGTGGCCATATTCAAGGTTTGCTTGCTTAGGTGCAAAATGATGCCCAAAATATAAATATTGCATTAAACTCCTATGTATGTTTGCAAAAGTGGTTCTGGAGCTACAGACAAATAAATGGGTCAAAGTGCAAATAAAGACAGGAGTCTCCCTAAAAGCCAAAATAAACTGAGAATGTTGTACTTTGGTCACACCATGAGATGACGCAATAGAAAATGATATGTGATAAGGGAGAGGGAAACAGGGAAAACCACATTACAGACTCAAGCAACAGCCCTGAATTTGCAAGATCTTAGAGCTGTTAATGATATATAGGTTGACATCTACACTGCCATAAATAAACAATATTTTTGCCTTATTATTATAGTTATTATCAATGATTATTATTACTATGATTGCTGTTATTAATAATTTTATTACGTGACTGCCATAAATAAACAGTACAGTAGAGTCTCACTTATCCAACACTCGCTTATCCAACATTCTGGTTTATCCAATGCATTTTTGTAGTCAATGTTTTCAATACATCATGATATTTTGGTGCTAAATTCGTAAATACAGTAATTACTACATAGCATTCCTGTGTACTGAACTACTTTTTCTGTCAAATTCATTGTATAACATGATGTTTTGGTGCTTAATTTGTAAAATCATAACCTAACTTGATGTTTAATAGGCTTTTCCTTAATCTCTCCTTATTATCCAACATATTCGCTTATCCAACATTCTGCCGGCCCATTTAGCTTGGAGACTCTACTGTATTTCTGCATTATTATTATTATTTCTAATATTACTATTATACGATTATTATTATTATTAATTGTACTGAGTGCAATAAATAAATAAGTGATGGTGTCCTATTATTATTATTATTTATTAGCTATCATTATTGTCTTTTATTATTATCTATTATTACTGTGATTACTATTATTATTAATTTTATTAAGTGACTGCCATAAATAAAGAGTAATGGTGCCCTATTATTATCTGTTACTATTAATTGTATTAAGTGACTATTAATATGACCATGGGCCAACTTGGGCCGTCCAGGTGTTTTGGACTTCAACTCCCAGAATTCCTCGCAGCCTCAGGCCTCTTCCTTTTCCCCCTCAGCCGCTTAAGCGGCTGAGGGGGAAAAGGAAGAGGCCTGAGGCTGTGAGGAATTCTGGGAGTTGAAGTCCAAAACACCTGAAGGGCCCAAGTTAGCCTATTCATTGAACAAACCAGAGACACACAAACCACATAATGGGTTGCAATGGCTGCCTCCCTACCAGGCGCAGGTCTCCGGCCCGGTGCACCACCACAGAGAGGTTGCCCTTCCCGCTCTTCCCCGAAGCTGCCATGGCTGCTGCTGCTGCTTCTCCTCCTCCGCCTTGGAACGAGAAACCCCTGGGCCCCTTCAGCCGGCTTTTATGGCCAAGCCGCGGGTCAGAGTCCGAACTCGAGGCCGGGGCTCCAGGCCTGGCAAAGCGACGCTCCCTAATCTCTTTTTTTGATCTTAAAGGCGCCAGCCGCGTGTAGAGCTTTGTGGAAGGGACCCAAGCCTGATCACCAGGTGCCTTTCTGTTTTTATACCATCACTGAACTGAATTATATGGCAGTGTAGACTCATATATTCCAATTCAATGCAGTTCAATCTGCATGATATGGCTCTACACTAGGACCCATTTATTTGTCAATTTATTATTACAGTAGAGTCTCACTTATCCAACGTTCTGGATTATCCAACGCATTTTTGTAGTCAATGTTTTCAATATATCGTGATAGTTTGGTGCTAAATTCGTAAATACAGTAATTACTACATAACATTAATGTGTAATGAACTACTTTTTCTGTCAAATTTGTTGTATAACATGATGCTTTGGTGCTTAATTTGTAAAATCATAACCTATTTTGATGTTTAATAGGCTTTTCCTTAATCTCTCCTTATTATCCAACATATCCGCTTATCCAACGTTCTGCCGGCCCGTTTATGTTGGATATGTGAAACTCTACTGTATTATTATTACTGTGTTGTGTTACTGTGTTGTCGAAGGCTTTCGGGCTGTGTGGCCATGTTCCAGAAGTATTCTCTCCTGATGTTTCACCCACATCTATGGCAGACATCCTCAGAGGTTGTGAGGCATGAATAAACTAGGCAAGGAAAGGAAAAAATTATTATTACTGTTTATTATTGTGATTAGTTCACAGCAAACAAGATCACTATGCTGGCGTTTGTATTGGATCATACGTCGGACACTTCCCAAGTGTCTAGGATTATATAATAATAATAATACAGTAGAGTCTCGCTTATCCAACGTAAACGGGCCAGCAGAATGTTGGATAAGCGAGTGTTGGATAAGTGAGACTCTACTGTAATAATAATAATAATAAAAGGTAAAGGTTTTCCCCTGACATTAAGTCCAGTCGTGACCAACTCTGGGGGTTGGTGCTCATCTCCATTTCTAAGCCGAAGAGCTGGTGTTGTCCGTAAACACCAAGGTCATGTGGCCGGCATGACTGCATGGAGCAACGTTACCTTCCCGCCGGAGCGGTACCTATTGATCTACTCACATTGGCATCAAGCCTGTAGCCGGGGGGGGGGGGGGGGGGCGTTAGGGGTTCAACCAATAGAAATATATTTAGTTGAACAAAGCCAGCAAGTATTGTTCCTTATAATTCCTAATTCGATTTCTGAATAAATGCTCAACTTTGCCATACTTCTTATTCGTTTAATAGTTCTAAACAGCCTGTAAATAGAATGGCTGCTCTATGCAATACTGGCATGATAAGATGTAGACGGCAAATAATGTATAACCCTTACTCAATAGGTGCAACTGTCCAGAAATCACACCCAATGAAGAGATACCATTGTGGTTTGCCTTTTACTTTGTACCTCAAGTCTTCAAGGAACTCCATAGAAGTACATAGCTGTAGAGAGAATATTCAGGTTATTCAATGATAACGAAAATTGTACCTTGAGTCCAATATGATAATATTAATTGCGTGCATTAACAAGATAACAGATGTGAGTGAGTGCCAAGAATTAGAGCTTACCAAATCTGAAAGTCATGAAAACCACAGAGGACAGTACAGTATATAAATAATATATTTTTCACCAAATTGCAAAGTTTTTAGGGGAAAGGGCTAACTTTGGCATTACAACTAACAATCAGAAATGTTGGGTTAATCTACATACAGTTTTACATCACTTTAACAACTATAGAATCACAGGCATTGTAGTTTTACAAAGTTTTTGGCCTTCTCTGGCAAAGAGTGCTGGTTCCTCCCCAGACTACAATTCTGGTGATTCTAAAGCATTGAGCTGTGGTCGGTAAAGTGACATCAAACTGTGTTAATTCAACAGTGTGGATCCACCTTACATTCTTTCTAGTAGCACTCAAATCACAGTTTTGTGCAAAACTTGGAACAGATTAATGTTTTGGACTACAGTTCCCAAAATCCAATGGCTCTTTTTAATGTTTATATGTTGCATGTTTTAAAATGTAATTTGTGTTGTTTTTAGTGTTATGGACTGCTTTGACACTCGTTTAAGAGAGGAAAGCAGGATAGAAATAAATATAATAAAATAATAATAAAGAAATATCTTTGGGTCAGAAGATATTGGTGCCAAGGGAAAACATTGTGTAAGGGATGTGCAATGACGGAAAAGATATTTACAATGATGCAATCTCTAATTGTATAGTAATTAGTCAGTAAAGGAATTCTGACCTTTGGTATCCATTTTGACCACGAACTTTTTAGCGATTGTGCACTAATTCCATTACCCTCCAACTGTCCTGATTTGGAAAGGACAGACCTAATTAAAGTTCTGTGATTCCACTTTTTTAGTTGCTCTGAAGATATTCCCGTTTTCCTTCCCTCCTTCCATACCTCCCCACCCTTATCTCTAACTTAGTTCCATTGGTGAAAATTAAATTCAAAGTGCAAAAATAGTTTGCGCTCAGCTAACTCAAGGGATGAGGAAGAGGCCAAATCTAGCTCTTCCTTGGAAGCTCAAGGAAATGCAAAGCCTCTCCTACCCTGGGTTTTGGCATCTTGACCACAATTTAATTTCGGGGTATTTATATCCTTAAATTATAACAGAGAGAGAAATGTGGACATGACTAATCAAGGAACTGTTTCAAGGGCAGGTTTGATCAAACAGGTGTATACGAACAAGAAATGTATTCTGTACAATTACCAGAGTTTCTCATGAATCATTTGTATCAATACACTATTCCAGTTTTCAAGATTAAGGGGAAGTTTACCAATGTAAATAGTAACTGCATTTTATTCTCTCCCCCTCCCACCTCCAGATTGTTAATTGGACTCGCAAAATATTTGTATGACAACCTCATTAATTTCACATGGTTTCCTTAGGCAAAACACCCCTCCCTTCATCTGCAATAGAGCCAACAGAACTTGGTATCCATTAGTGGCTCCCATCCAAGTACTAACCAGCATTGACTCTTCTTCATTTCAGAGATCAGACAGGATCTGATACTTTTAGGGTATTGCCACCACAGTTAAATGCACTAAACCCAGTGAAAGCAGTTGATGTAAGCAAAGGTTGGCCATTTCTGGATAAACTTCAGTGGCTCCTATTTATTTCATAATAGAAGCAGATAGGTTGGGGGTGGCAACAATGGATCTTTGTGCAAAAGGACTTATAAGTTTGGCTAGTTATTAGCTGTCATAATGACATCTGCTGGACAAGTCGCCTCTGTTTTGACCAGAGGTCTTGTATTATGTATAGAAATATATTTAAAGCAAAGAGCAAAAGAGCTGTTAAAACAAACAGCTGCAAAATGATCATTTATGTCAAATAATTTACACATCTTATTATTTATTAATCAGTGGTGCCGTTCATTCAGTTATATCATTGTTTATCTTCAAGTCTCTCCAGTTAATTTGGCAACCACTTCTACCGCATCTGCCACGAATCTGGACTATCAACACATGAAACAAGGTGAAACATTATCCATCAATAGCAAAGGCCAGACGGGAGCTTGAACAATTATTGTTTTAGTTGAGATTATAGCTGAGGGATTCTGGGAGCTATAGCCTACAAATGCTGTTTGCTTCTATTATTATTATTATTATTATTATTATTAATATTAATATTTGATACACAACAAGATTAGTACACAGCAAACAAGATCACTATGCTGGCTGTTGTATTGGATCACATGTCGGACACTTCCCGAGTGTCTAGGACTATGTGATGTGTCGGCAAATAATATGTGCAGAACTGAGTAGGGTGGCTTTTTGTAGCTGACAGATGATCATTTTGTCAGCGCCGATTGTTTTTAAGTGCTGGCCAAGGCACTGCACCCAGTGTGCTGATCACCATTTATTGTTGTTGTTGTTGTTATTATTATTATTATTATTATTATTATTATTATTATTATTATTATTAGCCCTCCATTGGAAGCTGACTATAAAATCATACTACAAGACTTAGAAATTACTAGAGAGAACAAACCTGTGAAAAATCCAATTCACAAATATCAAAACTGCAAATACGGAGGAACAACTACAATTTCCCTCAGCTCCAGTAGATGGAAAGTAGCAATAAGGCATGTGCTAGGCATAGCTTGTGCATGGCACAACCCTACTTTTGACAGACTACATCTCCCAGAATCCCAGTGATCATTGTTTGGGGATTCTGAGAGTCATAGTCTTAGCACGTCATAACAAATTTTTGTTTCTTCCAGTGTAGATTCCCCCATTTCCACCACTTTGACATCCCTCTATCAATTGGCTAAGAACCAGTTAATGAAGTAGCTGGCAATTAAGGCTCCATGCACTGTTTTTCATTTGTGACCTTGGAGAGAGAATTATGATGAAACTCCTTGCTGAAATGGGAAAGCACAGTTAACCACCAGGAAGCTAAGTGTGACGGCCATGAGAATGAATGAACAGAGATACAATAGAATCCAGTATTGCAAAACATAAAGTTAACGGGCCATGTACTTTAACAATAAGCAAGCATTCTTGCTCTCTTTGGGGAATTCCTCCGCAAAAAGTGAAAGAAAAAAGATTGTCAAAGATAAGGGGTGCTCAAACTATTGGCCTCCCTTGAGGTTTTCCCATAAAGGAAAATATAATTTCTGGTGGACTGCAAGGTTTCCCAATTTCATGGCCTAAAACAAACCACAACTGCTTGCAAGACATTGCATCAAGAAATGGATTTTATTTTTAAAAAAATCTTCTTGCTTCTTGTGTAATACACCTAAGATAATGCAAACTTGGGGTCTTTTCCATGTGAGCATTCAAAGTAAGACATTTTTAGATTGAGAGTAAGATACCGGTAGTTCAGATCCTACTCCTATCCACATTCGTTAAATAAACTGCATACAATTGACTTCTATGTATCTTTCCCCACTAGCCATTATTAATATTTGTTTTTAAATCTATATATTTATTATTGTTCAGTAATAGTTCAGAATTATTTCAGTATTTTTTAAAAAATTAAACTGTATATATTTTCCAGCAATATAAGTGTTGTTATCACCCAACTACATACATATATCTTGTAGGAAATTAGAAAGAATTACCAAAGAGAACTTTGAGAACTGTGCCCTTCAAAATTTTGGATGAAATTTGAAAAACCAAAAATTCAAAAATTGACTATGGATTTTTTTAAATTTTAGAATAATTAATAACATTACTTAACATGGTGTCCATGGAATTTCTCTACCAAAACTATTTATAAGATTTGGTAATAGGATGACAATATACTTTATCTGATAATTGCAATTCCTAGTCTTTGTTTCCTTTTTCTCAATTCTTTTTACGGGAACAAGTGTTTTATGTCTGGCATGGGGAAAAACAGATAAAATAAGGTATTGGGTCAGCCATGGATCTTGTAAGATCTGCATCCATAAAATTGGCTCAGAACTCGCACCAACCATTAGGCTGACATGATTTGCACAGGAAAGAAATATTCTTTCCCCCACATGAATGTAAACCTTTCCAGGAAAGGATTACTTTAACTATCTGTACTTGGTATAATATTTAATTTTAGTAATGAACATTGTCTTTGTCTATTATTATTTGCATATTGTATTCATATTCTTTTTTAAAAAAAATATTATTTTGTAATGTGAGGCAGAATTGCTAAGTCAACCAATTACTGTGTCATAAAGATTTCTATCTTGTTCACTTCCCCCTTCATGTCACCATTTTTGTTTGTTGAAAAATTCCCACCTTCTTGCGGTTGTCCGTTTCCTTCTATTATTGGACACAGTTCTGAGGTTGCTCAACACCTCTTCTGTGGCCAGGCTGAGTGAAGGTAAATGATTGATACAAATAAAATAAGGTGTTTGCTTTTTCAAGCTGGTAGCTTCAAGACCTTGAAACAGAAAAACCTGAATTTGACACAGATACTAACAAGACTGTCTGTGTGCATGTGCGTGTGCAGGGGAAAGTTATTTGGTTTGCAAAATGCTTTCATTAATTTAAATTCACAGAAAAGCATCCCTATGTTTAAAGCATGCAGCACCATTTTCAGTCACTAGGGGGAAGACTTTTCTAATAATAATAATAATAATAATACACTTTATATTCCGCTGTATCTCCCTGAGAGGGCCCAGGGCAGATTACAAACATACACAGATAGGAAAACATTCAATGTCTTAATACAGTGGAATAACAATGACATGTAAATACACAAAACAAAAGTAAAGGCTTCGCCTTTCATCTCCGGCTTTCTGGAGGTGGTGCTCAACACTTGTCATGGTGAGGTGCTCTTGTTCCATTTCCATTCCTGATTGTGTTGCCGGTATGGCTGCATGGGTGCTTTTATTACCTTCCCGTCAAAGCAGTACCTATTGATCTACTCACATTTGCATGTTTTCAGACTGTTAGGTTGGCAGGAGCTAGGGCTAACAGCAGGAGCTCACCTTGACCCACAGCTTTCAACTGCCAACCTTTAAGTCAGTAGATTCAATACTTCAATGATTTAACTCATTGCACTACCGCAGCCCCTTTCATCCTATCTAACCACCCATTTCATCCTATTGATCAAGTAGAGTAATGTTTGCATTTACTCAGAATTGTGCATGAAGGCACACATGTACGCACACTTACATAGAGAAAGAAACCCTGAAAAACGTACAATCAAAGGCCACAAAACACAATCAAGTCGCAACAAATTTGTGACACTCTTGTGGTTTTTCATTGCCTTTATTTACATAATATATCCATCTGTGGATAGATAGATCCATATGCAAACAGCCTTTTAGAATTTGTTGGTCAATTATTTGTATTTACTGCATCACTAAATTTGATAAAAATTGCACATTGTTTTAAACTGAGATTTGGTTTTGGAATGAGACTCTTTTGTGTACTTCATCACACTGACAACATTAAAGAAGTATGTGATGCCATGAAGATTTAGTAAATATTTTCAGTTCCTGGGATTACACCTGCCATAGTTTCTGCTCTGCTTGTTTCAAATTGCACATCTTGCTTTTAAATTGTTTTAATTTAGTTTAGTTAAGCTTTAGCTCCATCTAGAGGCCACAGTCACACTTTATGAGTCCACTGAAACCAGCTGAACATAAGAATCTAGAAGTCATTTGTTTATTTTCTTTTAACTTTTGTTTTTGCAACAGATAGATCATTTGTTTCATTTGGAATCCAATATGCCAAATAACCCGAAGATCCAGGAATGAAATCACACATTTCCCCACGGAATTTCTTCATCTCTTTAGCAGAAGCATAACCTATGAAATTGTATGGAAATTGTATAAATTTCACATATTAAAATCACAGGTAGAAACTTCTATGAAATAAGTAGGGTAAGCTAAAAGGGGGAGATAACTGTTATTTTTATTAGTTCAGGGCATCTAAATAAACATAAAGAATGTTGGCTCTGACATATATCCAGTCACAGACCTTTAGAGTCATATTATTTTTACCTGAAAAAAGTAATTCCTCAAAAGACATCCTCTTCTTACCTGTCACCATATTACTTGCTGGATAATCTCGAAGTGGAATGTAACTCAGTTTGCCTGTTTCTAGTGTCTCAGGAGCATGGATGTCTCTAGTGCAACTATAAAAAGCAATTTTTTTAAGCGTGATCTCAAATTGTTTTAACTATTATCAATAGATTTTTTGATTAGGTTCAGTTTGGGTTTTTTAACCATTATAAAGTAAAAAAAAATAGATGAACATTGTTTTAAATTGTTGTAAGGTGACAGTAGAAAAGCATCAAACAAATTAAACAAATTATAATAATATAAATACATGTAAATGGCGAGTTGAGAATATGCTGGTGTGACTGACTTTGGCCAATCTACATGATCATTGTAAGCAGAGCATTGCTGAATTATACAATCATAATAAAATTTCAAAAACAATATATGAACCTTCTTTCCAGTGCTATTTTGCTCTTTAGGGTATCTTCCTCCCTGATATCTGTGACTTCAACAGGTTGACTGTCCTGTGGATTTTAAAAATGTTGAAACTGTGCATAAGTTTCAATTTGACTGTATTTATTTATTTACAGTATTTATATTCTGCCCTTCTCACCCCGAAGGGGACTCAGTCTTCTGCTATCATGAACCAGCCAAAAGGTTTATTAAGCAGCAATGAGTAGTTAATCTAAAACAGAATAAAGGCATTGATTTATGTAGGATTCCGTGAATGAGAGGAAGAGAAGAAGGGACACAAAGAAGCAAAACAAACCAGAAATTCAGGAAGAAAAGAAAAAAGAAGAACATATCAAGCTAAAGCTTTCTGCTATATAATTATAGAGGTTAATGTTTAATACTATTTATGCAAAATATTTCATCTTTGAATACTACATTTAAAATGTTGTTAAAGGATCTATGGAGCAAATTCAAAATTAACATTGTCAAGACTTTTTAACTCATTGCTACATTGCACAAAAACCTTACAATAACAAAAGTAACAGAACAGAGAGAAAAACAAATCAAAATTAAAACGATGACAAATAACAAAAGTTAAAGTACATACAAGATGCAGTTCTTCCTGTGGCTTCTGAGAATTGGCTAGTTGTTCCCATTTAAAGCTTCCAATTTTCTCTCTTATTTCTGCAGTGAATGCAAAACAAGTGAATGTGGAAGAAGGGGGTGATGCAGTATGTTTATCCTATAATGTGAAAGGATTATCTCTCATGGTATTTCCTATTTCTAAATGAAATCCGTCTTGAAAGATATTTGCAAACACGTTAAACTTGCACATTTTTGACAACTTAGCATTAAAATGAAACGGGAGGGGTGCTATGAAACATAGAAACTCCGTAGACATACACACATACCTTGGTGCAAGCAGGCTGGTGGGAGAACAAAATGTCCCAATGGCACTGTGTCCTTTGTATCAGAGTTGGCACAAGTGGCAAGATAACAAGAATGAAAAACTGTAATTCTGTCTTCGAGATAATCTAAGCTCTGGTGTATTCTAGAGGAAGATGGGGATTTATTAAAGGAAATACTAAACATCTAAGCACAAATGTTTTCAATTTTTGAACTACAATTAATTTCATAGGGTTTGTTTAAGCAAGGAATGCCCATAACTAGTTTGCCATTGTCTTCCTTTGAAGTACCTGGTATTCCTTAGTCACCTCCCATCCTAGCACAGTGTACTAGGATCCCCTGTAGATACCAAAATCTGTGGATGCTCAAGCTCTATTATACGAGGGTTATCCACAAAGTAGATTACATTTTGGAATTAAAAATGAACAAAGTATAGGAGAAAACATTTACCATATGCAGTTGAAAGCCACACCCAAATACCACATCTCACGTAGTCGCTATTCAAATCTAGTAACTTACCATAATGATGAATGAGCTTTGCAACTCCTTACACACTAAATTCTGCCGCTTGCATCCTCAACCACTTGTTTCCAACAATGGGGGTATGGCTGGCAACGCAGCGTTTTGGCGACAATGCGCAGCTGGGAGAAGGGGAGACCGGCTGGTTGAGGATGCAAGCGGCAGAATTTAGTGGAGAAGGAGTTGCAAAGCTCATTCCTTGCTATGATAAGTGCCTAGATTTGAATGGCGACTACGTGCGATGTGGTATTTGGGTGTGTCTTTCAACTGCATATGGTAAATGTTTTCTCCTATACTTTGTTCATTTTTAATTCCAAACCTAATGTACTTTGTGGATAGCCCTCATATACAATAAATAAAATGACGTCCCATATATAAAATGGCTAAGAACGTAAACGTATGCCAGAGAAAGAGGATATATGAAACTGTGGAAAAATTACAGCAGGATGTGTCTACAATATGAGTAGTGCTTGTTGCATGGCGAAATCAAAGTTTGCTTTTTTGGATTCTTCCTCTGAATTATTTCAAAGCTATGTTTGGTTGAACAAATGTATAAGGAGGCAACTATGTAATGATAATAATAGTAATAATAATTGTTACCTCACCGCTCAAGATAGGGTACAACACGGTCAAAGCATATCAACATAAAACACATGCAATAAAGTACAGTAGAGTCTCGCTTATCCAATGTAAACAGGCCGGCAGAATGTTGGATAAGCGAATATGTTGGATAATAAGGAGGCATTAAGGAAAAGCCTATTAAACATCAAATTAGGTTATGATTTTACAAATGAAGCACCAAAACATCATGTTAGACAACAAATTTGGCAGAAAAAGTAGTTCAATACGCAGTAATGCTATGCAGTAATTACTGTATTTATGAATTTAGCACCAAAATATCACGATATATTGAAAACATTGACTACAAAAATGCGTTGGATAATCCAGAATGTTGGATAAGCGAGTGTTGGATAAGTGAGACTCTACTGTACATGTAAGCATTGTTTCCAAGATCAAAGACAATCTGGTACTTTGGAGTACAGACAGTCCCCAAGTTATGAATAAGATACATTCCATAGTTTTGTTCTTATTTACTCAAATCTAACGCTCACCTTTTTTTTTCTTTTTTTTTTTGTTAAATTACCTTACCAAAATTAGGGTGCTGTAAATTATTTCACTTGCTATTATATATTACCACCAGAAGGAGGTGCCACTACACCATTTAATACATACAGCAAGCTAGCAATTTCACTTTATGGACTTGTTGCTTAATGTCCCTATGAGAATTCCTATTGTAATAAAGAAGATGCTCTTTACACAAAGGGCAGTATTTTCCCTCCTCTGTAAAAATTTGTATAAAAAACTGCACTCCTCTGGAAAAGAGGAAACGGTTTCCATAGGTCCAGGATATTTCCTGGACCTATGGAAGTAAAAAGAACATAGTATGTTACTCCTCCAGATCATGTATGGTATTAATAAAGATTGAGACAAAGTATACCTTTTTGTATCAGGATGGGAGGCATCGCTGCTGAACAGATAGTCTGCAGCATCCTGGTTTGTAATGACTCCTCCTTCAGCAACTGCAGAAAAGCATCACAGGGATATAATAAGGCTGTTCTTTGGAATATTTTGATTTTGAAATAATGTATCCCTTGCTTTCAGTATTATGTTTTCCTTTAAAGGGGACTGAGAATTACAAAGCTTTTTATGTATAACAGTGATTCAAGTCTTATAGTTATTCATTAGCAGTATTTACAAGTACAGTAGAGTCTCACTTATCCAACATTCTGGATTATCCAATGCATTTTTGTAGTCAATGTTTTCAATACATCGTGATATTTTGGTGCTAAATTCATAAATACAGTAATTACTACATAGCATTACTACGTATTGAACTGCTTTTTCTGTCAAATTTGTTGTATAACATGATGTTTTGGTGCTTAATTTGTTTGTAAAATCATAACCTAATTTGATGTTTAATAGGCTTTTCCTTAATCCTATTATCCAACATATTCGCTTATCCAACGTTCTGCCGGCCTAATTATGTTGGATAAGTGAGACTCTACTTTATATTGTCTGCACCAGGCATAGGCAAACCTCAGCTCTCCAGGTGTTTGGGACTCCAACTCCCACAATTCCTAACAGCCTCAGTGGCTTAAGCGGCTGAGGGAGAAAAGGAAAGGGCCTGAGGCTGTTAGGAATGGTGGAATTGTAGTCCAAAACACCTGGAGGGCCCAAGTTTGCCCATGCCTGTTCCAAAACAATACAGTAGACTCTCAGTTAACCAGCACCCATGACAACTACTAGAGAAGTGTAGTTTCTAGTTACTTGAGAGTTCCAATTAAGTTAAGAGTCTACTGTATATTCCCAGTAAATCTATCCTGGAAACATTTTCAAAGAGTAGAGTGTAAATATAGGAGATGATTGAAAGGAAGGGGAAAGGACGAATGAAGAAGGGTGGAAAGGAGGAAGGAAGGAGGGAGGAGTGTGGAAGGAAGGAGGAAAGAAGGAAGTCAGGAGGAAGGAAGGAAGGAAGGAAGGAAGGAAGGAAGGAAGGAAGGAAGGAAAGAGGGAGGGAGGAAGAAAGAAAGAAAAAGAAAAAAGGAAAGAAGGAAGAAGGAGGGAGGGAGGGAGGAGAAAGGAAGGAAGGAAGAAGGGAGGAACGAGGAAGGAAGGGAGGAAGGAAAGAGGGAGAGAGGGAGGAAGAAAGAAAAAAGGAGGAAGGACAGATGGAAGGAAGGAAGGAGGAGGAAGGGAGGAGAAAGGAAGTCAGGAGGAAGGGAGGAGTGAGGAAGGAAGGAAGGAAGGAAGGAAGGAAGGAAGGAAGGAGGGAGGGAGGAAGAAAGAAAGAAAAAAGGAAAGAGGGAGGGAGGGAGGGAGGAGAAAGGAAGGAAGGAAGGAAGGAGGGAGGAACGAGGAAGAAAGGAAGGAGGGAGGGAGGAGTGTGGAAGGAAGGAGGAAAGGAGGAAGGGAGGAAGGAAGGAAAGAGGGAGGGAGGAAGAAAGAAAGAAAAAAGGAAAGAAGGAAGGAAGGAAGAAGGAGGGAGGGAGGGAGGAGGAAGGAAGGAAGAAGGGAGGGAGGAAGGAAAGAGGGAGGGAGGGAGGAAGAAAAAGAAGGAAGGAAGGAAGAAGGAGGGAGGGAGGGAGGAGAAAGGAAGGAAGGAAGAAGGGAGAGAGGGAGGAGAAAGGAAGGAAGGAAGAAGGGAGGAACGAGGAAGGAAGGGAGGAAGGAAAGAGGGAGAGAGGGAGGAAGAAAGAAAAAAGGAGGAAGGACGGATGGAAGGAAGGAAAGAGGGAGAGAGGGAGGAAGAAAGAAAAAAGGAGGAAGGATGGAAGGAGGAGGAAGGGAGGAGAAAGGAAGTCAGGAGGAAGGGAGGAGTGAGGAAGGAAGGAAGGAAGGAAGGAAGGAAGGAGGGAGGAAGAAAGAAACAAAAAAGGAAAGAGGGAGGGAGGGAGGGAGGAGAAAGGAAGGAAGGAAGGAGGGAGGAACGAGGAAGAAAGGAAGGAGGGAGGGAGGAGTGTGGAAGGAAGGAGGAAAGGAGGAAGGAAGGAAAGAGGGAGGGAGGAAGAAAGAAAGAAAAAAGGAAAGAAGGAAGGAAGGAGGGAGGAGGAAGGAAGGAAGAAGGAGGGAGGAAGGAAAGAGGGAGGGAGGGAGGGAGGAAGAAAAGAAAAAAGGAAAGAAGGAAGGAAGAAGGAGGGAGGGAGGTAGGGAGGAGAAAGGAAGGAAGGAAGGAAGGAAGGAAGGAAGAAAGAAGGGAGGGAGGAAGGAAGAAAGAAAAAAGGAAAGAAGGAAGGAAGAAGGAGGGAGGGAGGGAGGAGAAAGGAAGGAAGGAAGGAAGAAGGGAGGAACGAGGAAGGAAGGGAGGAAGGAAAGAGGGAGAGAGGGAGGAAGAAGAAAAAGGAGGAAGGACGGATGGATGGATGGATGGAAGGAAGGAAGGAAAGAGGGAGAGGGAGGAAGAAAGAAAAAAGGAGGAAGGATGGATGGAAGGAGAAGGAGGAGGAAGGGAGGAGTGAGGAAGGAAGGAAGGAAGAAGGGAGGAACGAGGAAGGAAGGAAGGAAGGAGAAAGGAAGGAAGGAAGAAGTAAGGAATGGAGGGAGGAAGAAGGAAAGAAGGAGGAAGGAAAGAAGTCAGACAGGTGGAAGAAGGAAGGCCGGAAGGAAGTTGGGAGGGAGGAGGACGTTAGAAAGGAGGGAGGAAGAAAGGGGGAGAAGGAAGAAAGGAAGAAGGAAGTGAGGAAGGAAGGGGAGGGGAGGAGAATGAGTTCCTTGTGTTGTCTCTTCAGGCCCTAGGAAGTTCCCTGCCTCCTTGCTTCATTGCCATGGATAGGAACCCACTTCCCTCAGTAAAAAATGTCTTTCCCCCTCAGTTTCCTCCTGGCGGTGCTTCATCCCCCCTTTATTCAGCCCGGATTCCCGCACCCCAGAGCCGGCAGAGCTCTTTGCCGACGCTTTGAGAGAACCAGGCCCGGCCGCCATTGAACATCCTGCTCTGAGGGGAAAAGGCGATCCTTTCCTGCCTTTTCGTGTGGAGAGAATGAGACCAAACCAGTGCCAGGAGGACGACGAAGAAGTGTGTCAGTGTCTTCTCATTTCGGGCCCTCTTTTTCTCTCACACGCAAACACGCGGAAAAGAGAGTTCCCACAACTTGGGTTTTCTTTGGAAATGTCCTCTTCCGCACCACAACTAAAAGGACAACAGCCCTTTCCAGTTTTAACCCGTCTCCCATTCAAAATATTTCTAATATTGTCACTTTTCAATATTTTCCAGGATTTAAATCCACCCCCAAGACGGCTGTGAACAAAGCAGGACCAAAGCCTAAGAGAAAATGGCCGCCGGATGGAAGCCATTTTCTTGTCAGTGGGTCCTTCTGGATGGCGGAAGGTTCCAGTTTGATTTCTGTCAGTTTTAAACAAGGCATGGCCAAAGTTGGGCCCTCCGGGTGTTTAATCTATTTTAAAGTTTGTGCATTTGTATATTTTTAATTGTTGCTTTTATGTTAAGCCACTCTTAGTCCCCTTCGGGAGAGATAAAGTGCAGTATAAGTACTGTATATACTTGAATATAAGCTGACCCGAATATAAACCGAGGCATCTAATTTTACCACAAAAAACTGGGAAAATATTGACTCAAGTATAAGCTGAGGGTGGGAAATTTCAAAAATAAAAGTAGATACCAAAAATTACATTAATTGAGACATCAGTAGGTTAAATGTTTTTGAATAGAGTCTCACTTATCCAACATAAACGGGCCGGCAGAACGTTGGATAAGCGAATATGTTGGATAATAAGGAGAAATTAAGAACAAGCCTATTAAACATCAAAATAGGTTATGATTTTACAAATTAAGCACCCAAACATCATGTTATACAACAAATTTGACAGAAAAAGTAGTTCAATACGCAGTAATGCTAGGTAGTAATTACTGTATTTACGAATTTAGCACCAAAATATCACCATGTATTGAAAACATTGACTACAAAAATGCGTTGGATAATCCAGAACGTTGGATAAGTGAGTGTTGGATAAGTGAGACTCTACTGTATTTACATCAAGCTCAAATTTAAGATAAGACTGTCCCACTCTGATGAAATCATTATTCTCATCTTCTTCAATGTAAATGTGCTTATGTATCCTTTTCATAATAATAGAGTAAAATAATAAATGTAATAATAATAATAAATACAAGAAAATATAAGCCGAGGGGGGCTTTTTTAGTCCTAAAAAAAGGGCTGAAAAATTAGGCTTATACTCGAGTATATACAGTAAACATATTAATGATAGTTGTGAGCCCTGCAAAAGGCTCACAAAGAGCAAACCATCAATGGAACAGAAAGTCTACATGGAAAATATCTAACAAGATGAGGGGAAAAAGGGTGAAATTAGAATTATCGCCTTCAGATGACCATACAGTTGACAGATCTTGTTTTGTTCTGTCTCAGTGAATCTTTTCCTGAGCATAACACTTGGATAACTTACACAAGAATAGTCTGTAAGCATAAATATTTGCCTTTGTGATGCCAATTCAATAATCCACCATCACAGTGCAGAATTTAGTTACTGTATATACTCGAGTGTAAGCCGACTCGAATATAAGCCGAGGCACCTAATTTTGCCACAAAAAAACTGGAAAAACATTGACTCCAGTATAAGCCGAGATACCAATAAAATTACATTAATTGAGGCATCAGTAGTTTAAATGTTTTTGAATCTTGACATCAAACTGTAATTTAAGATATGACTGTTCAACTCTGATTAAATCATTATTTTCATCATCTTCAATGTAAATGTACTTATGTAGCCTTTTAATAATCATAGAGTGAAATAATAAATGTAATAATAATAAATGCAGTAAAATAATTAATGTAATAATAAATAGAGTAAAGTAAATGTATTCATAATAAAATTAGAGTAAAATAAATGTAAAAGTAACAACAATAATAGAGTAAAATAATAAATGTAATAATAATAAATAGAGTAAAATAATAAATGTAACAATACCAATAATAGAGAAAAATAATAAATATACCATATATACTTGAGTATAAGCCAACCTGAATATAAGCCCACCCGGACCCTCACCCGAGTATAAACCGAGGAGGTTTTTTTTAGTCCTAAAAAGGGCTGAAAAACTAGGCTTATACTCGAGTATATACAGTAAATATATTAATGATAATTGTGAGCCCTGCAAAAGGATGACGATGAAGAGCAAACTGTCAGTGGAACAGAAAGTCTACATGGAAATATCTAACAAGATGAGGAAAAAAAGGGTAAAATTAGAATTATCGCCTTCAGTTGACCATACAGTTGACAGATCTTGTTTTGTTCTGTATACCTGTCTCAGTGAATCTTTTACTGGGCATAAAACTTGGATAACTTACACAAGAATAGCCTGTAAGCATAAATATTTACCTTTGTGATGCCAATTCAAGAATCCACCAACACAGTGCAGAATTTAGTTAATTTGTTTATTAGATTTCATCTAAACAATACGAAAGGACACACTACAGTCTTTATTTGGTGTTAGTTCTTTACTCAAAGTCATGACTTTTCCCAAATTCCATTCTCCTTAAGAGATTTCCATTTTATCCCTCTTGCTTCTTTTTTTAAAAAATTAGTTTATATCTTTACTAAACGTTACACACTATAAAGCTATTGCTTAATTCAGAGTCTTGAGGAAAAGTCGCTTTGTTGTTGGACTACATCCAAATCATTCCTAAATGTTTCCTTGGAATTTGAAGGGCTTTAATGCAAAAACAAAGCAAAGTGTCCATGTTCTATGTTATATATTTTATAATAAATATACATGTCAACAGTTTTAATAAGGATCTAAATTTGCTTTGCAAAATGAATATACATAAGTGTAATTATTTTCTTATTTTTTATCTTTGCTGTTGTTTAAATAATGGACTATAGATATTGCCATTACAGACTGTAGATATATTAATTGCAGACAGAACGGACTGTAGCTATATCAATTACAGAAAGCATGGAGGGTAGGGTATATATATTTATTACAGACAGAATAGATTGTACATATTTTAATTGCAGGCAGTGCCCTGAAATGAAGCTCTTTCCTGCTTGACGAGGAATGGTAATCTAAATTATGGATCTAAATTGTAGTGACACTTTTTCAAACAGGGCAGAACTGTATTAAAATCTGAAAGATTAAGGATAGCAGCTAAGACAGGCATTCAAATGGATCTCAAAAACAGAGTAAGGTCCTAATAGGGGTCTAAATTCACCCTCTGTCCCCTTTTGTTGGCACCGTAAACTGTCTATAAAGTAACTCATAGGCCACAAGAGATCTGCTTTGCAGATGGACCTTTATTCCTTCATTCCTACATATAATAATTAATAATTTTCAGTGGCTGGCTGTTTTCTCCAGCGTCATTCAAACACGGACAAAAATAGGGGTACAGTTTCTCGCAGAAGGTGTCCATGAAGGTGTAGATGTGGACCATTTGGTTGGTGTCGTAAAAGGACACCTGGCCACCTTCGTAATCCACGAGGACCCCAATTCTAGTGGGAATATTCTCCAGGGTCAGGTTCTTGGGCTGGACATCTACCGCCTTGAAGTCATTCCTGTTCCTCAGCTTGATGAGCCAGTGACCCTCTTTGGGCGACAGCGGGTAGTTCCCTTTGCGGTTAATGCTCTCTTTAACCACCCCCAAGGTCCATTTCGTCTTGTTCTTCACCTCCACCTCCCAGTAATGCTTCCCGGTGGTGAACCCTTCTGAGCCCAGGACAGAAACGCTACAATCAAATCTCTCCGGGGTGTCTTGGACCGTCTTCTTGGTGTCGCCATGGCTAACGCAGGTCAGGTCTTCGGAGAGAATCAGGTTTGGATGCGCTGTTTTGGGGTCCAGAGTCAGGAAAGAAATGTCTGTTCAAGAGGGAAGAATAGAATCATTGTGCATAGAAGGCCCTTAGGCTGTATCTTCACTGCCATATAATTCAGATTATCAAATCTGGTAATCCACATTATCTGCTTTGAAGTGATTATATAAGGCCTCTTCTACACTGCTATATAAATTCCAAATTATCTGCTTTGAAGTAGATTATATGAGGCCCTCCTACACTGCCATATAAATTCCAGATTATCTGCTTTGAACTGGATTATATGGCAGTGTGGACTCATATATTCCAGATCAAAGCAGATAATGTGAATTATCCGCTGTGATAATCTGGATTATACGGCCGTGTAGAAGGGGCCTGAGTCCACACTGCCATATAATCCAGTTCAAAGCAATGTAGTAGGGGCCTTAAAGGCAATTGACAACAGTAGACAAGGCCATGATATAACAACATGGTATGCAATAAAATCCAGCTGCAATACCTTTTCATTGGATTATCTGTAGCTGCAGGTCAGATTTATAAGCCTGTCTGGCCACAGTAGGTGTGACATAGGGTAAATGTCGTAGTTACAGTAGGTGTGACATGGGAAAGCACCTGGAACTGCATATGGGTTAGCTTCATCGTAGAAGAAAATAGAATCCAAATGCAATAAATGAATAAAAAGGTGAAAGTCTACCCCTCATTCTACTGAAAATAAGGCAGCGCAACTAAAAATGAAAGTCGTTCCAATAGCTTTAGTAATAGCAATGCTGCTACTTACTGCAAACCCACGAGCCTAGGGCCCCTTCTACACTGTCCTTATATCCCAGAATCTGATCCCAGATTATCTGCTTATCTCAGATTATATGGCAGTGGAGAATCATATAATACCATTCCAAACAGATAAACTAGGATCAGATCCAGGGTTATTCGGAAAGTGTAGAAGGGGCCTAGGTGATTATCACACTAGCCAGTTCTTTCGGGTCATTTCACTTGAAAATAACATCTTCCACTGCATAATTATGTAATTATGCTATTATGGAATCAGCCCCTCTTTCCATCCAGAACCATCCTTTTGTTAGGCTAAATGGGCAGGTTATGAAAAACTGCAGCTAACAATGGGCTCTGTTGAAATTAAGGACTTCTAGTCCAAGAATACTATAGTGCTGTGCTGCAGGATCTTAGAAAATGCCCAGAGAGGATGCATTTTGTCAGATATGGAGAAATGAAATCGGGAATACTGGTCCTATGGATACAGGATTCATACTGGAATTTCCTGATTAGGGAGAAAGAAGATTAACTTTTGTTGTTTTTTGTTAGAGCCTACCTATTAAAGAAAACTTTACTTTGGTGTAAAGGTGGGCAACCTAAACTGGGCACAGTTTTACCTGGGTAAAGAATGGATTTCATCTCCTTCCACACAGCATAATGCACGGGGCTCTTGAATACCCCAGTGCTGAGAGTACCAGTCACCAGTTCTCCAAGAGCTGAATTTTCAGTTCTCTGCTCCATCCTGCAGAGATTATTAGTTCACACTTACATTAGCAGAAAATGATGGTACCTGAAAAGGTTCTAGAGACAAGTATTATTCATATATCCCAGTCCTGGGCAGACCTGCTCTTGTTAAATCTGTTTTATTTTCTCAAGATCCACCAGTGAAAATATGGTGCAAAAGCCACCCAGGAACTCGTTCTGAGTGCTGTTTGGAGTTCCCTGTTCTTCCATGCTCCAATCATTCATGGTCATCCCACATTTTCTTCATTTCAACAATATAATTTAGAGCAGGAAAAATAATTTTGTTGACCGACTATGAAACTCCCCCCCCCCTTGATCTACTCATACCATATGCACACCATACTTTGCAAATGACAAAATCTTCACTTGCGATTACCAAAACTACAACTTACCTTCCCTTTTTCTCTCTTAGAAAAGTATTTTATGGAAAATAAATAATCTTGAGACCCTTCTGTTAAAACACTCATACCAAAAAGGAATGTTTCCATAGAATGGAGCGAAGGCAGTTAAATGGATGTAAAACTGCATTAATTCAGCAGTGTAGATTCAATCTGAGAAGACCTTCTTATTGACCAGTACTTACCTTTCTATAAAAAGTCTTATTCCCTGTCAAATAAAAGGAAGAAAAAATTATTTTGACAATTGCCTTTTTAAAGAAATAGTTGTACAATATGACTAGGAGCAGAATTAGCCAAGTGAACTGTGCTGAAATTATATATGCATTCATAGCTCATATCTATGGCCTCAGTTAACTCCTTTTTTTTGTGAGGTTTTCCTAACACCAAGCGAAAGAAGGTAGCTGGTCTAGTATCTGGGATCAGTCCAGAGAGATACTGCATTTTGAATCCTTACTCTCAAGAAGCTAGCCGAATTCTGCTGGTACAGCCGAGCCTGAATGCAAACCAGAGTATCCTTAGCGCTCTGGGTTCGGTCTTGGAGTCTATTGATGTTCGCTTCCATTTCCTGAAGCAGGATTTCACTCTCTTCCTTCAACTGGTTGATTAACTCCTTTTCCTTACTATGAAGAAATTGGTGCAATTTTAGGAATTCCAAGGAGATATGGTACTGGAGCTGCAATTTGTTCTCCTGGAAATAAGAAAAGTAATTAGATAACGCAAGCAGGACACTGGCAATAGATACTACAATGGGCCCTCCACATTTTCTGGGATTAAGTGGGCAGAGTCCTCATAAAAGCTGAAAAAGTGCAAATAAAACATCCTCTGAGTACTCTTGAGCAACCCTACGATCAACTTTGGCCACTGGAAAACCTCAAAATATTTAAAGAAGTGTTCTCACTAGGAATCTCTAGATCCTCCAGTGCAATGCTATGGTCAACCTCTGTTGGAAGTTGACTGTAGAATTGCAATGGAGAACCTAACTATTCCCAAAGAGCACATATTAATCGAATCCGGGAATCATCAAATCCACAAAATCCACAGAAGTGGATTCATGGCAGAAACAACTTTCTCAAGCTTTTTAAATACACATTCAGGAGCCAAAGGATGGAGAAATACATTTTTTGTTTACTCTAACACACCTTGAAGATTGGGTTTCAGTGAGTTTAAAGCAATGTCATGCAGTGGTAAGTTTTTTATTCATATCTAGGGAGCCAGCATCACCGCTTACAGCTTCACATGATAATGTCCCTAGTGTATAAGGCATCATTCCCATCACCTAAAATGCTCAACAGTAAGATATTCAAGTAGAGATCTACGGAATCAATTATACCCACTTTGTGGTTACTGATCTTTTCTTCCTGGGCATTCTTCAACACCTCTAACTTCACTAAGATGGATCTCAGCTGAATTCTCATCATGAGCAGCTTTTCCTGAGGATAAATCGTCACAAATAATGATACTCTCCGGCTGAATAAATAAGTCATCACACCTAAGTAAAATAGTGATATTAAACTCTTCAATTTGGAAATTCAATTCCATTTCAATTTCTTTGTAGGTACTAAGTGTTGTCGAAGGTTTTCCAGTATACCCCACAACCTCTGAGGATGCCTGCCATAGATGTGGGCGAAACGTCAGGAGAGAATACTTTTGGAACATGGCCATACAGCCCGGAAAACACACAACAAACCTTTGTAGGTACTGCTTATAGATAGAAGATAGATAAATAAATAGTTAGATACTCTAAAGAACCTTGATCAGACTGGTGCCTTCCTGATGTTTTTTGGCCTAGGATGCACATCAAATTATTATCTGGTCATGTATAAATCTTGTCAAAAAAATCAACGGAAAAAAAGCACGAGTCAACTTACCCATGGGTCAATGTGGGTATTGTACCTTAACTCTTATTTTTACTTCTCTGAGAAGAATGACAAAAGCCAAGATCTCAATCCATCCTGGGAGAACCTAATAGTAACACCAACCCCCTCTACTTTCTCCATAATGGTGCTACTTTTGGTACTTTTTAATGCCTGGGAAGGAAAATGGCTAAGGAATGATTGGGTACCATAAGTATTGTATAACTTCGGTTCTTTTCCCCTCTAAGCTTTATCCACAGCTAAATCAAAATCCATAATTTTGACACCAAAATCTGTCTTTGATATATACAGAAGTATATATGGTAAATACTTATCCGAACATATCTCCTCATATGAGCCAGCTAGATCCCTAAGATCATCTGGAGAGGCCCTGTTCTCGGTCCCACCTGCCTCACAGGTGCGGCTGGTGGGAACGAGGGACAGGGCCTTCTCGGTGGTGGCTCCCCGGCTCCCCACAAATATCCAACATGCCCCAACCCTTCTGGGTTTCAGAAAGGCCGTGAAAATATGGCTGTGTGCACAAGCTTTTAACGAGTAATATGATAACATTAACATGGTCTGATTGAAGGCTGAAGCATGAGGTTTTTAGGCAAATTGATCTAATTTGCATATGTTTTAAATGTTATAATGTATTTTAATCATGTATTTCTATAGTTTTAATTGATGATATATACTGTTTTTGTTTTATTATTATGTTCTTGGCATTAAATGTTGCCAACTGTTGCAAGCCGCCCTGAGTCCCTGCGGGTGAGAAGGGCGGGGTATAAATGCCGGAAATAAATAATAAATAAATAAGTATTATCCAGGTTTGAAAACCATGCTAACTGGAGAGCGATCAATACAACTTTATGAATGTGCCGGTCTCACTGATTTGCCACCAGGATTTGTGTAACGTATGACTTCCTCTGGATCAGTCACTCATTCCCTTTATTTCAAACTGAGAGTTACCGTAAAGATCTGTACAGCATCTGGAATGAGAAGGAACTGTGTGCATTGCTCTTTGGGTAGCATCGTTTCCCGGCAGGTGAAGCAGGCGAGTTTTTCTTGCGGCTTCCAGTAGAGAGTCAACGGCTCGCTGTGTTCAATGCACTTCTGTTGCAGGCACCCCACATGGTAGGTCTTAATCCTATCTGCCATCTTCTCCAGGGCGGTGTTCGAGATGTACTTTCGATCAGGGACGCTTGCGTGGCATTGCGGACAGAATATGCCCTTTTTCTTCCATAAGTCTTCTAGGCAATCCTTACAGAAGTTATGGCCACAGGACAGGATAACCGGGTTTTTGAACAGTTCTAGACACACACCGCAAGACAATTCCTTGGTGAAATCATCCGCATGCAGCTCCCATGATGTATCAGAAGGGCCCTGGAAGATAGGTCTTTCATGGATCGAAGCAAAGGAGGACGTGGAAGGGTTTTTGCTGGTAGTGGAGGACATGGTCTCAGAAAGAAAATGCTTAAAGTCGCTATACTGTCAAGGGAAAAAAGGAGCGGAATGAAAGCTCAGTCTCTATGTCAACGTAGAAGTGTTTTTCATAACTTTGAAATACAATAATGATTGATACTCATGTATGGAGTATGGCTTCCATGTGTCCTTTGACTGTCTTAAAACCATTTCTTACCTCTCCCCAGTTTATGTATTGCATTAGGAGCTGTAGTGGTGCAATAGGTTAAATCTTTGTGCAGCTGAATTGCTGACCTGAAGGTTGAGTTGCAGACCTGAAAGTTGGTGATTAAAATCCACCAAACAGGGTGAGCTCCCGTCTGTCAGCTCTAGCTTGCAGGGACATGAGAGAATCCTCCCAGCAGGATGGTAACACATCCGGGCGTCCCCTGGGCAACGTCTCTGTAGACGGCCAATTCTCTCCCACCAGAAGCGACTTGCAGTATGTTCTCAAGTCACTTCTGACATGATAAAAATGTATTTAATTGCAAATCCATATGAAGATTTGGATGTGGTGTAGAACAATAATAACACATGCAATATTTTTAAAAGTATGTAAGAAACAAAGACCAACAATCTAGAATATATATGGCAGGGTAGAAACTACATTAAGTTTATTTATTTATCATGTCAGAAGCAAACCGAGTGGGGACATGAGAGAAGCCTGCCTGTAGGATCGTGACACATCTGGGAATCTCCTGGGCAACGTCATTGTAGACAGCTGATTCTCTCACAACCAGGAGCGACTTGTAACATGCAACCAAACTACATTAAGTTAGCTTGCAAAGTAAGTAATGAACATTAGGAACTGCCATTTGCCTATTGATAGCTAACGATTTCTCTGTGTTCAGCTTGGGGCTGAGATATGCTAAATGTATTGTTCTCATGTTATATATATGTCTAAAGACACCCCAGACAATTACATGTCTGACCTGGATTTGAATTAGAGATATTGTCAGACAACTATCTGGGCATTTGACATTAATATTACATTAGAAAAGTATGGCCAGAATTATTAGCATCGGCTGTTAGGAATTGTGGGAGTTGCAGTCCAAAACACCGGGGGGGGGGGGGGTGAAGTTTGCCCATGCCTGGGCTAGATGCTAATCCTGGTTTAGACCTAGTTCAGCCACATCATTAAATATTTTCGTAGTAAGACTGGCATTGTTCCTCTTTTGCTTTCCTGTTTATTTCCTAGTTCGTTTCTTACTGACTCACCTTTTTTTTCTTGAGCTAACCTTGTCCAAGCAAGTCCTTATCCTTTTCTAGATGGTCCTTTCCCTCCCTCTAGTCCATTTCTTACAAATTCACATATGTTTTTGAGCTAACCTTGTCCAAGATGCTCCTTGGAGCTCTGCCTTTCTATTAGGCAGCTTTAGAATCCTATTGCATAACTGTCACTGGCCAACTGTTGTCCTGAAGATTCTATCTGGCCTCCTAGGATTCTTTCAGCACTTTCTCTGAACAACAAAGATCTTGGAGTGAGACCTCGATTCACATTCGTGCCATTCTGATTTGATTCCACTCAGTCCACAGAAAACAAAATAAATAAATAGTAATACAAAGAAAATGGGACAGTAGTCTCTGAGCTTGCTTTTTTCCCACCAGCAATTCCAATAATAATAATAATAATAATAATAATAATAATAATAATAATAATATTTTTGTACCCTGCCTCCATCTCCCCGAAATGACCCAGGTGGCTTACATGGGGACGAGCTCAATCAACAGTTAAAATATAAAATGTACAGCAATCCATGCTTGGGCCTTGAAGTCATGTCACACCTCACTATTGTCTCTGCTGATAGTTTAGGTGACCTCTGTTCTCAACACATGGAAGTTTGGGATCTTTTCCTTCTTGGATGCCTACCTGCAAGTGTGAGGGAGTCCAAGATGGTCTGAAAGAGCCATGAGCAAAATGTCTTCGGATGGGCTTGGCCTGCCTAATTTGGCTGTGAAAGGTACTTTCGACAGCGTAAGAGGAATTTATAATCTCCAGCATCGTTGCCATCTGGATCTTGAGGCCCATTTAAAACCAGGAGGCAGGAACCCAGATTATGTGCTAGCATTGGATCTTCCATTGCCAACTTGGACCCCTTCTACATTGCCACATAAAATCCAGATTATCTGCTTTGAACTGGATTATATGGCAGTGTAAAAGGGCCCTTGGAGGTACCTTGACAGCTGTCAAAAGCTGTCCGGAGCAAGTGCATATATTTCATGGTAAAACAGTCAAAGCAGTGAATGGATACGATTTTCAGATCTCAGTTGCAAATGCTATGAGTTTCTCCCAAAAGAGCAAAACAAACTTGAGTGGGCAGCAGATCACCGAGGGATTGCCAAGATCAAAGAACATAAAATGAATTTCTCTGCTGGATCAGATCAAGGGAACATCTAGTCCAGGAACAGGCTTCCAATTATAACGGAGACATTATCTGAAGCAACCTTGAGCCATTTTCATTGCCAATCCTCTTCCACCACAGCAACTGATACTCACATTTGGCTAATTTTGCCAGTGTCAGCCACATCTGTAAGGCTCCAATGTAGTTATATTTAATACTAGGGTTTGGTATTATTGTTCATATAGTACAAATCTGTTGTGGAGGTCTTAAGTGGCTCCAGTCCAAACTGAGAGCAAACTGTGCATAGCAGACATACATTGGGCAACCCAAGGGTAAATGTGGGCACCCTATGCTTCTTTTGATGACCCCCAAAATTCTCCAGATCCAGAAATTATTTTGACCAGAATGATAAATTGCTTTGAAAATGGGTTTTGCATTTACCGCCCCAAACAGGTGACAAAGGAAACACAAACCAAAGGTCACACTTTGAACTGACTTCCAGTCCAAACTGGGTAACACAGCCTGCCATGAATATAAAATCTGGCCTCTGTCCCTGATGTGTATGATTGGGCAGTGAATCCGTCGGTCAAAGCATCCAGTCATTGCAAGTAAGGTGTTATTAACTGTACTTTATTCCAATCATTGCGCATTTCAGATAATGCCAAACAAGAAATAATCCATCACCAATCTGTAAAACAAGTCTACATATGTAATGTATTCCAATATTTCACTATATATTTCTGCCAGAAAAGGAAGCAAACTTTCATGATAGTAATTTAGGCAGATGAGCAAAAATTAGATTTTTTAAAAGCCCAAATTGTCAATAATCTGAACGTTACAATCAAGCCATGATAGAGCAAGTCTCCAATGCAATCTTCAGTCTTGCCTAATGGGAGGATCTACTGGAAAGGCGGACACATCAGTAGCACGTTGATGCAAGCAGGAACGATTGGGCAGCGTGCTTAAAAGCAAAGCTTTTCAAACCTGGGAAAGGAAAAAACATGAGTTTTTGAAAAGATCAGACCGTGTTATACAGTGGATCAAATGATGGGGCTGTTCTTAATATGTTAAGGAAATTTTGCCTCCAGCTGTTTAGGCATTTGCTTCCCACATCTTTTCCTAGCTACAGCTTCTGAGAAATGAAGTCCAAAATATCTGAAAAGCTGAAGGTTTCCCATCCCCGCACTAAGCAGTCTCGAGTATCACTCTTTGAGCCTAACCTCTCAACACTGATGAGAAAAAATATTATAGAAATGCGATGCTTCATTTTCATGACTAAACAGGATTGCATGAATTGATGTAATCTATAGGGAGAAAGATTCAGGGCGCTTCCAGATAGGTCCTTTGATCCAATATCCTTACCTTACTTCTGGGATCATCCGTTTAGTACTCTTGATCTGTAGAAGAGAACAGTATCAGTACGCATGGCTGATTAAATTATCTAACACTTTAAAAGCTTAGAATGCAGTAGCTAAATATTTGCAACCACCAAGATTAGGACTGTTCTTCCTGAGTCCAACTGCCTACTTATAAATATATGCAAACGGCTTAATTGTTCCTGTCTTAAATAACAGGAAGTGGTTAAGCAGCTTTCCGACAAGACTTTTTGTCACTTGAGCATTTATTAACTATTTTTATTTTTCAGAAGAAATAAAACACAAACAGCTCCTATCAAGTAGTGGTATGAGAACTATCCTGTATCCTAGCTATGTACATTCAGATTCTCATTTTGAAAAGAGATAGGTAAAAAAGGGACAAAACAGTGTCACAAGGCAAACTCGTAGGTGTTACAGAAAAAGTGTTATATAATTGCACAGCTACAACAAAAAGCATTTTACAATGAGACCCGACAGTAAACTAAAAATTAAATTATGTAAACAGATTGGTTGCAAACTGATGTTGTGGATGAGAAAAATTTTGTGAGCTCTACTTTCTCTTTCATGTCTTCATGTCTGATAAATAGTATTTTAATAATGGCGTGTATATATTATGTGATCAATGTGTTGACGAAGGCTTTCATGGCCTGAATCACTGGATTGCTGTGAGTTTTCCAGACTGTATGGCCATGTTCCAGAAGCATTCTCTCCTGACATTTTGCCCACATCTATGGTAAGCATCCTCTGAGGTTGTGAGTTATGTTGGAAACTAGGCATGTGGAGTTTATATATCTGTGAAATAATGCTCAGGGTGGGAGAAAGAACTCTTGTCTGTTTGAGGCAAATATGAATGCTGTAATTGGTCGCCTTCATTAGCACTGAATAGTCTTGCAGCTTCAAAGCCTGGCTGCTTTAAAGAAAGAGCGTTTATATATCTGTGGAATGATGTCCAGGGTAGGAGAAAGAACTCTTGTCTGTTGGAGGCAAGTGTGAATGCTGCAGTCAACCACCTTCATTAGCACTGAATAGCCTTGCAGCTTCAAAGCCTGGCTGCTTCCTGCCTGGGGGAATCCTTTGTTGGGAGGTGTTGGCTCCCTAGGGAGATCAGGCAGGCCTCTACCCTTCTCTCCTTCCGGAAGAGCCTAAAAACTTGGCTCTTCCAAATAGCCTTCGAGGATTAATTATTGTAGGGCTGATCTATCTGCCCATCTAACAATAGGATGCCTGACCATGATTATTTTGCACTTTATTGACTGTTTTAACTGTGAAACTACTTCTCCCATGTTGAAGTTTTCTACACTCTGGCCCAGATCCGTGTTTTTAGCCTTCCCATATTTAATCATTTTATGCTATATGCTGACTTTTTGACTGTTTACTGATGTTGATGTTTTATTGATGCAACATTTGTTTTATTCTCAATATTTGTTTTATTGTTTTATTGCTGCTGTTGTATTGTTGTCGGGCATGGGCCCATGTAAGCCGCTCCAAGTCCCCCCGGGGAGATGGGGCGGGGTATAAAAATAAAGTTATTGTATTATTATTATTATTATTATTATTACTATTATTATTATATAAAGAGAGCGACAAGAAGAGCAAAGGCACAAAGGACTCACCCAATTTGTAAATCATTGGCTGGGGCAGGGTGATGTGCTCCACTTTGCAGGCAAACTCCGCCTTCCCATCAGGAATGACTTTAGCATAGACCAGGCGCTCAAAGGTCCAGTCCTTCTTAAAGGAAAGGTCGGACTGCTGCACGTTCTCCATCGGGATGCCGTTCTTCAGAAGAGTAATATTGATTTTGGGAGGATGGAAGCTCTCTGCATAACAATGAAAAGTGTTCTCCTTCCCTTTCTCCGCAGGATGGCGGAAGTAGACTTGTACGCTGGGAGCCTCTGCAAGAACAAAGAAGACACAGAAGACAGAGTGTCCTCTCACGTGAGTTTGCCTCTGCCATTCACCAGGTTTTTCTACTCATATATGACGGTGTATTTATTTATTTACAGTATTTACATTCTGTCCTTCTCACCTTGAAGGGAATTCAGGGCAGATCACATTGTACACATATAAGGCAAACATTCAATGCCATATGAACATAGACAGAGACAGACACAGAGGCAATTTAACCTTCTCCAGCTTCCAGCTTCCTGAGGGTATGCTCAATTCCGGCCACAGGGCGAGCAGTTGCTTCTTCATCTACTGTGATACCTACTTCCTCACTCCAAACGGCTGCTGGACGGTTTTCTGGTGTTGTAAATTTTAGTTAAATTAGCCTCCCCACATAGTGGTACCTAAATTTCCTACTTGATAGATGCAACTATCTTTCAGGTTGCTTAGGTCAACAACAAGCAGGGGCTATTTTTTTTTAAAAAAATTTAATTGTCGGGTGCTCACTCCAACACAGACTGACTTCGAACTCATGCCCTCTTGGTCAGTGATTTACTGCAGCGAAGAGAAAAGGAAAGAGAAAGTATACGCAGCATTGGGTTTCTATCCGAGCTGCCATTGGGACTCCATTTTACTCTTTCTCCAGCAGTTTGCAACTTCTGTGAAACTAAAACTAGGCAGAGGCCCATGGCTATAGTTGGGAAGTCCCTGGAATAAGTCAAAATTTATAATCTTAAAAAAAAACCTATCGGAAAACCCCAACAGTCCTAGTTTTCCTATAAAACTGGCTACCCTCTGGTTACCCTTCCTTATTGTTTACAGGAAGTCCTACATATCTAGTACTAGTGCTTCCATAACAGTATGAAACAATGAAATTATTTTCTGCCTGTTCCTCCTAAGTCTACTCCCACTGGGTTGCTGAGAGAGTTTTTCAGGCTGTCTGGCCATGTTCCAGAAGCATTCTCTCCTGACATTTTGCCCACATCTATGGCAGGCATCCTCAGAAGTTGTGAGGTCTGTTGGAAATTAGGCAAGTGGGGTTTATATATCTGTGGAATTATCTCAAGGGTGGGAGAAAGAAGTCTTGTCTTCATAGCCTGATTGACAACAAAAGGATTCCCCCAGGCTGGAATCAGCCATGCTTGAAGCTGTAAGGGCATTCAATGCTAATCAAGAATGGCCACCTGCTATATAATCCAGATTATCAAAGCAAATAATTATCAAAGCAGATAATCCAGATAATAATTATAATAATTATATGTGCCTACATTGCCATACAATCCAGTTCAAAGCAGATATTCTGGATGTTACATGGCAGTGTAGAAGGGGCCTCAAACTCAAGTCTTCAGGAGAAAATTCTCCATGAGTTTGCCAACACAAGATTCTTTGGGTGCGTCTACATTGTGGCGTTAACGCAGTTTGGTACCACTTTAACTTCATGTGGCTCAGTGCTATGAAATCCTGGGAATTGGAGTCTGTTGGGGCAGGGAAGAATGAAGGCCTTGTAAAAAGGTCAACTTCCAGGATTCCATAATACTAAGCCAATAGTTAAAGCGGTATCAAACTGTGTTAACTGCACAGTGTGGATGCCCCCATGATTGGCCTGCTGGAGAAAAAGAACTGGAGCATTAAGGGGATGATCAAACCCAAATAAAACCCTCCCAATAATGAAATAAAAATCGATACATTGAGAAGCAAGAAGCCAAGAGCTAAAGTTTTGAGAAGTTTCAAAAAAGTCTTACTTTGGGTGGCTTCCAGGGAAGAGATGCAGAAAGCGAAGGCGAAAAAGAGCAGGCTGAGGTCTCTGGCCATGGCTTTAGCGTCGGAGGAGACCTTCGTCCTTCTCGCTCCAAACCCGTCCACAGTTCAGATTCTCCCGACCGCGACTAAACCGAGACAAGCCAGCCCCACGCCTGTAACTCAGAGGTCTCGGCCAATGGGAATAATTTCTCCTGCTGCGTCACTAGTATCCGGGAAGATGTTTCTCCGCAAGTGAGGAGAAAGAGCGAACGGGGCTTTCCAGCGCATGCGCACTCTCGCGGCTGGAGGAGTCCTCCTTTCGCTTTCACTTTCTGGGAAAGGACTAGAAGCTTCCCAGAAATGACTGAACAATTTATATGGGCAGAGGAATAAAAATACCCCAGGAAACCTGAAAATATGGGGGGAAAGTGGATCAATACAACACACCCTTAAAATTATTTATAAGTTAATTTAATTATTAAAATTTAATTTTAATAATTTAAAAAATATTTTTAAATACAAAAGTTGAGAGAATGGGGGGATTAGACGTCTATTGGGATTTGGAATGCCTGCATAAGCAAATACGTAGATAATGTAATATTTCAGAGATGGGACCCAAGTCTAAGCCAAATAATTTTATGTTTCAAACATATTTATTTTTTAATCTCACCTTTTTCCCAATATAGAGACTCGAGGCAGCCATATATATACCTGATACACACAGCCTGGAAGTAATTTTCAGACTTGAAAAGAACATACATGCCATAATAAGACACCCCAAAAGGCATAAAACTATATGGACCATTCATGTTCTTTTCCTAGTCTTTCTTTGTGGCCTTCGTTTCCAACAAAGACACTCCCAATGACTTATAAAATGCCATGAATGTATAAAGCAATCCATATTCTGAAGTTACAGCCATATAATTTACATTCTTTTGAACCAGGGACTCGTAGAAACCTGTCATCATCATAAGCTGAAGTATAATATAGGCAACACTGCTGCATTCGAGTGTTTTCTTTCACATCCCAGCAGAAACAAAACAAAACATAGTCTGGTGAGACTTCATCCTCATGGAGTGTTTAGGGATATGTGGCCTTCCAAGAAAGGATTGCATCCCAGTTCCATCATTTCAAAGTCATTCCAACCAATGCAGAAACAACAATGGGAGTCACATTCTTGTCACGACTATGGAGAAACATTGACTTCATCCTCTGGTTAAGGAAACATGCAATGCATTTATGGACGGGAGCATTGGTGTGCTTAAGGCAGGCTTGGGCAAGCTTCGGCCCTCTGGGTGTTTTGGATTTCAACTCACACAATTCCTAGCAGTTGTTCACGAAGCAAGTTAACTGTATTTCACCGCATAATAGTCGCACAACAATTTTCTGGATGGCAAGATTGGTATGTTTTGGACTTCAAATCCCATCATTCCCAATAGTCAGCCACAAAACAAATTCGTGGACAGGTTAACTGTATTTCATCACATAATAGTCATATAACATTTTTTTGGATGGCAAGATTGATATGTTTATGTTCCTCGCATAAGAGTCGCAGAGCATTGGCTTAAGTGGCTGACGGGAGAAAGGAAGGGGCCAGAGGTTGTTAGGAATGGTGGGAGTTGAAGTCCAAAACATCTGGAGGGCCCAAGTTTGCCCATGCCTGCCTTAAGGGATACCCAACTGGTGTAATGTATTGTCTACTACTTGACTGAGTTTCTGTTTCTCCTGGGTCAAGCTAAGAAAAGTTTCCTCTGGAAGTGAGCGACGTCCCACATTCCTCCATGTTCAGGGATGTCTTGTATTCACTTCAGTGGCTCAGAAACTCAGGAGCCATCTCCAAAGGTGGCAAAGCCCACTGCGGTCTGAAACCCGATCGCATGAAGAGCTTGGATTCAAAGCAGAAGAGCCTTTCGGGGGCATAAAGGCTTTGTAGCACGCCGGCCAGGACCGTGTTGGGCAGCGGGTCTGAGAGAGAAAATGAGAAAGTCAGTTCGAGCAGCCTTTGCATCTTCCAAAAGGATAGAGAGCAATGCAAGCCTTGCTCATTTGCTTGGCAGACAAGGAAGTTGATATAACCCAGGCATGGGCAAACTTTGGCCCTCCAGGTGTTTTGGACTTCAACTCCCACAATTCCTAACAGCCGGTAGGCTGTTAGGAATTGTGGGAGTTGAAGTCCAAAACACCTGGAGGGCCAAAGTTTGCCCATGCCTGATATAACCCAAAGTATTGTGCCCACCTTCCCTCAAGATGAGCAGATTGGATCCAAAGTCCATGTTTTTATTAGAGTCCAGAGTCTGTTTACAGGCATTACTCCTGCTTCCATTCAACAAGGAAGCAGGTGTGTCGTTAGAACTATTACACTATGTAACATGATTTCTGTTCCTGTATTATAAATGTCGTTTCCCAATTGCTTCTATCATAATAACATGGGAAAAGTTTATTAAACTGGCAAAACTTTGTTTTATCTGCAGCACATCTTGCTCTGGTTTTTCAATGAACATCTCAGAGACTCTCAACCAATTCAGCATAGTTTTTGTCTGCCACAAAAACGTTTCTGGAGTATAACAACTACTTTCAAAGTAAGTACTGCGCGGTTAAACAGGAAATAACACTTTCAAACCAGGAACAGAAAATGTTTCACATTTTGTTACATAGTGTTATAATTTTATCCATAGTGCATTACACAGCCCAACCAGGAAAAAAAAAATCTTAGTTTTAGGCCTATTCTTGGGGCACTGATCCAGAAAATTGCATCAGATAGACCACATCAGCTCTAGATTCTCAGATATGGTTGTTATGGTTTTCTATGGGTGAACATTTGAAATCAGCAGATCAAAAATACCTAGAAACAAATCTAACAATTCAGGCACCAAAATGTGTGTGAGCCAACACACACAGTTCTCGTATCATGGACCCAGCTCTTTTAGTGTCTTCATGAGCCTCCCCACTAGGAACTGCTGTTTAATGGGAACCACGGAGTAGGGAAATTTAGTTCCTAAATGTTTTGAATTTCAAGTCCCAGAATCCCCCACCAGCATGGTAATAGATTGCAACGTTGCAGTCTAAAACATATGTAAGGTCACACATTCCCCATCCCTGGTGTGAACATATGTATATTTTTAGAACAAATAAACAGCTAATAACTATTGTTTTGGCCTGAGTATAGAGAAATATTGTTGCCATAGGAGTTTTGTCCCAACCATTGGAGCCCAAAGCTCCCCATCAACAACCTGAACCCTTCCTAGGAAAGACCCATCACAACTGCTGGACTTACCTGTGGAAGAGGGAGGGTGGATATATGGGTCATTCTGAAAGCTCACAACAGGTTGGTGGGAGAGTAGAGAACTGGGGATGGAAAGAGAAGGGGGAGTCCTTATTTAAACAGGCAGGGTGGGAACAAGGATCTAGGGATTATCACCCACCCAATGTTTAGATAGCTTTGTTGTTTGACTTATGGCAGGCATGGGCAAACTTGGGCCCTCCAGGTGTTTTGGACTTCACCTCCCACAATTCCTAACAGCCAGTTACAAAGCAAGTTAATTGACAGGTTAATTATATTTCATCACATATTAGTAGCACCCACATTTTTTGGGATAGCAAGATTGGCATTTTTGCATTCCTTGCATAAAAATCGCAGAGCACAGACAAACTTCAGTCCTCTAGGTGTTTTGGACTTTGACTCTCAGCTGTTAGGCTGCTAGGAGTTGTGGGAGTTGAAGCCCAAAACACCTGGAGGACTGAAGTTTGCCTATGCTTGTCTATCCCATGTGGAAAGAATGTGCCAATATGAAGTCCTCCAGATGTTCTGACATCTCTTCCTACAGTGGACAGAGATAGTAGGAAGTACAGCCCAGAAAACAAGTAGAAGGTGTCCAATTTTTTCCTCTTGGCACAAACCCAAAGGTGGGAAACCTGATGCCTTTGGGAACATTTTGAAAGACAACTCAAGGGCATCAGATTGTCCCCTCTGACACAGCCAAAGATTATGGACTTGGAACCATTCTGGTGCCCTGCTATTTGATTCCCTCTTGCTGGTGGAAACAAAGCATGTGTATGAAAGAGCTACTTGCCTGTTGTCCTCCAGGAAAATGTCATGGTCCCCAAGGACCCTGTGAAGAAGAAGACTAAGTGAGCCAACAATTCCTAAACATGATGTTCTCTGATCTTGTTAACAGAGGCAAAGCCCATCTGGACAAAAGTAGACACCTCTTTGCTCTGAAAGGAGAGTCTGGAGCTTGAAAGCATTTCTCTCTCCTAAGAGCAGACCTGCATGACATTCGGCCCCATTGGCTGCATGCGACTCCCAAAGGATTTCAAGCGGCCTGAGACTGTTGCCAGGCGGAGCATACCCCAAACAATAACAATGCAAGCCATGGCAGAAAGTCCCTCCTAAGCTATGGCTCCCCATTCTCCTTCCCATTGCAAATGACACTCACCCCAAAGGGTCGCCCTTGGGGTCCTGCTGGAAGTGCCAGAGCTTCAGGAAGTCCAGGAACTCCTTGGGAAGCCATCTGTTATATAAAAGGATCCCCTGCAGGTTAAAAATAATCGATAGCCATATCCATAGCCATATCCATATCAATATCGAGATCCATATCAAGATCCATAGCTATAGCCATATCCATAGCCATAGCCATATCAATCAATCAATCAATCAATTTATTAAAGCTCTGACCAATGGTCATATGCATTTACAGAAACAACATCAAAGAAACATCTATACAAAACACTGTAAAATCCAACAGTTAAAAATAGGATGCAAGCAGGATAAAACAGAGCATGCAAAATATACAGTGTGAGGTGCAGCAGCACAAGTGCAACATGTGCTGGGAACTGCACAATTATCAGTAAATGCCAATATATAAGATCAGTCATTAAAAAAAAACATAAGTAATCAACCAAGCATCTATAGAAACACTGTAAAATTCCACAGTTAAAAGCAGGATGCATGGAGTATAAAACAGAGCTTGCAAAATATAACCAGTAAAAAGCCAGTATAAAATATCAGTCATGTTAAAACTAGATAAAAGCATCCCCAGCGCAGTCGACTGCAAGGTCCGCAATCAGTCTTGCGGAGATCTATATTGAGATCCATAGCCATAGCTATAGCCATATCGATAGCTATATCAATAGTCATAGCCATATCCATATCCATATCCATCCATCTATCTATCCATACTTAGGATAGCATGCGGAATGGTTAACACCCCTATGGGGTTTCCTTTGCTGCCTGTGCCCCTGTCCAGGAGATTCCACTTCCCTTTCCATCCCTGTGAGAATTAGATTTTGAAAAATTCAGCTTCTTGTGGAAACGGGGATTGCAGAAAAAGCCTCAAGGGAGAGACCTTTTCCTCATGATCATAACTCTTTCAGGAGTGGATTTCCCTTCCGAATAGTCAAATAGCTCCCTCTTCTGGAATGAAACCCACGATTCATCTAAGCCAGACCCGTAGTTGGAAGGTGAGACAGTCTCTCTGTTCAGTGTCATTTCTATTTCTGGCGCCTATTAAAGATGGGAGGCCCAGGAACAGCTCGACTTCCTTGATCAAAGTATATATATCTTTACAACCTTTTCATAGAATGCGCCTGAGAATCAAGGTGTTTTTGGATTTGATTCAACAACTTACCTGGAGATAGGCTTCCAGACCTTGCCGCCGCTGCTCCAGTACTTTGGTCATCCAGTTGGGCACATGCTTCGGGGGGAAGTCCGGAACTTGGCATCTCTTCTTGATCTGGGATGAAAAAGAAGCCGGTCACTATACTGATGTCCAATGAACTCTATTTTCATATACATTCAGTCCACAAGTGTGGACACACTCTTTACCTGACATACACAAGCCTTACCCTTTTATGAAGAGCGTAGAACTCGCTGTAGCGTTTCTCAATGGAATGCTTCCTTCCGTTGCAGAGAATCTCCACCTTAAATACCTGTAATGTTGGGACGCATTGTATCAATTCACCCAGCCTTATACCCCATGTCCAGCCAACAAACACTCCCACTGCGCAATGCCAGGAAAAATAATTTTATTTTCTGAGTTTCTGTGAGTTTCCCGAGCTATGTGACCATATTTCAAAATCATTCTCTCCTGACATTTTGCCCACATCATTGGCAGGCATCCTCAGAGTTTGAGGTGAGGTCTAAAGGAAACTAAACAAGTGAGGTTTATATATCTGTGGAAATCTTTGTTGGGCGTAAATAAAGAGCAACACTCAGAAAACAGGGCAATTACAGACAAGAAATGGTCAGGACCAGTTAACACCTCCCAACAAAGGATTTCCCCAGGCAGGAAGCAGCCAGGCTTTGAAGCTGCAAGGCCATTCAGTGCTAATCAAGCTGGCCAATGGCAACATTCTCACTTGCCTCAAACAGCCAAGAGTTCTTTCTCCCACCCTAGACATTATCCCACAGATATATAAACCCCACTTGCCTAGTTTCCAACAGACCTCACCACCTCTGAGGATACCTGCCCAAGATGTGAGTGAAACGTCAGGAGAGAATGCTTCTGGAACATGGCCATATAGCCTGGAAAACTCATAGCAACCCAGTGATTCCGACCATGAAAGCCTTCGACAACACAATAATAATAATAATAATAATAATAATAATAATAATAATAATAATAATAATAATAATTTTAATTGTGTCAGAAGCGACCTGAGGACATACTGCAAGTTGCTTATGGTGTTAGAGAATTGGCTGTCTACAGAGACGTTGCTCCAGGGACGTCCAGATGTGTTACTGGGAAGCTTCTCTCATGTCCACATAAGCTAGAGCTGACAGATGGAAGCCCACCCCGGCTCGCGGATTCAAACTGGCAACCTTCAGGTCAGTAACCCAAGCTTCAGGTCAGTAATTCACAAGGGTTTAACCCATTGCGCCACCGCGGCGCCTTATGCCTCATATAATATTATCATCATTGTTGTTGCTGTTGTTGTTATGCCTCATATAATATTATCATCATCGTTGTTGTTGTTATTTAGCTCAGACTACAACTTCTACTACCCTTTAAACTCTGTTTACATTGTCTAGGGATTATGGGAGTTGTAATCCGACACACCTGGAGGTCGCCAGATTAGAGTCGCTTTCATTGGCTGCTATACAGATGAGGCCGGTGTTGCTTTTCAGTAGCTCTGAGCTGAAAAATACAGCCTTGACCTACCAAAAGAAATGCCGAGCTTGCTAGCTTGCTTTCCCGACCGCAGCTGGGTCTCTCTTTGAAGCCATTGGGAGAAAAAAACAAAACAAAATAAAAACCCACTGGACAAAAGGTTCTTTGAGGAGTAAAAGGCGAAGCAGGGCGGGGAAGGAGGCAAAAATAAACTTTGCTCTGCATGGAAAGCTGAGCCAAAAGGAGGCAATTCATTTCAGGATGGGAGAGCTTGGTTTGAGCTCATTCTCTACAGCAAGCATGGGCAAAGTTGGGCCTTTCAGGTGTTTTGGACTGCAACTCCCACCATTCCTCACAGCCTCAGGCCCTTTCCTTTTCCCCCTCAGCCGCTTAAGCGGCTGAGGGGGAAAAGGAAAGGGCCTGAGGCTGTGAGGAATGGTGGGAGTTGCAGTCCAAAACACCTGAAAGGCCCAACTTTTCTCATGTCTGGTCTAGATCTTGGGACAGCATTCCAACCCTCTGATGGAGCCATCTTTAAAAAGTTGTGTCTGGTCTTAACTGGGTCCTTTTTAAAGATGCTATTTTGGGAAGAGAGCAGACAGAGGCTGCATTCCAAGCCATTCTCTGCTCCTTCTGGGGCCCCTGGAAAGCAATGCCACCCCCTTCTTTCTTCCCCGACCCACCGTGCGTGGTTTCTCCTCCTGGCCGGCTTCCCGCAGCCCTGCCGAGGGCACTCGCACCTCCAGCTGCATCCTTCCTTCCTTCACACGCCTCCAGCCTATCTGCCTTCCTTCCCTGGGATGGCTTTAAGCATCAATGGGCCCACCCCTCTGAGTCACGGCCTCTCCTAATGGTTGGCTTCTTCTTGCAACCCTTTCGGTCCCGACTTTTTAGGGCCACTCATCTAGGCCCTGCCAAAGAAAGAATAGGACAGGAGCAATATGCAGTGTTTCTTAAGTTATCTAATGTGCAGGGCTGGCAATTTTCCCCCTCCAATATACCAGGGATAAGCACTGTTTGTGTCCATTGGGTTCTCAGCCTTCCTAATGCCACGACCCTTTAATACAGTTCCTCATGTTGAGGTGAGCCCCAACCATAAAATCATTTCAACTGCTACCCTGTTTCCCCGAAAATAGACAGTGTCTTATATTAATTTTTGCTCCCAAAGTTGCGCTAGGTCTTATTTTCAGGGGATGTCTTATTTTTCCATGAAGAAGAATTTACATTTATTGTTGAACAAAAAATGAACATTTATTATATACTGTACAGTAGTTTCATCACAAACCAGCATAACCAGAATCCTATCAAGAATTTATTGTTACTACCATTATTTCCATGTACAACAATCTATGTACCTTACCGATCCTGCATGCTCTGGTGTTCTTTTCGGCGGGCATGCTTCCAAACAATAACTTTACTAGGTCTTACTTTTGGGGGAGCCCTTATATTTAGCAATTCAGCAAAACCTCTACTAGGTCTTACTTTTGGGGAAACAGGATACTTCATAACTGTCATTTTGCTCCTGTTATGAATCGTAAATACCTGTTATGTAGGATGTATTTTCATTCACTGGACCAAATACCCAATACGCCCAAATTTGAACACTGGGGATTGATTTTGTCAATTGGGAGTTGTAGTTGCTGGATTTATAGTTCACCTACAATTAAAGAGCACTATGAACTCCTCCTGGGTCCCTGGTGGTGGCGCAGTGTGTTAAAGTGCTGAGCTGCTGAACTTGCGGACCAAAAGGTCCCAGGTTCAAATCCCGGGAGTGGGATGAGCACCCGCTGTTAGCCCCAGCTCCTGCCAACCTAGCAGTTCGAAAACATGCCAATGTGAGATTAATAGGTACCGCTCCGGCAGGAAGGTAACGGCGCTCCATGCAGTCATGCCGGCCACGACCTTGGAGGTGTCTACGGACAACGCTGGCTCTTTCACTTAGAAATGAAGATGAGCACCAACCCCGAGTCGGACACGATTGGACTTAACGTCAGGGGAAAACCTTTACTTTTACCTTATGAACTCCTCCAGCAATGGAACTGAACCAAACTTGGCATATGGAATTCCCATGACCAGCAGAAAATACTGGAAGGGTTTGGTGTGCATTGACCTTGAGTTTTGGAGTTGTAGTTCACCTACATCCAGAGCGCACTGTTGACAATGATGGACCAAGCTTTGCACAAATATTCAATATGCCCAGACCTGAATACTGCTGGAATTTGGGAAAATAGACCTTGACATTTGGGAGTTGTAATTGCTGGGATTTATAGTTAACCTACAATCAAAGAGCTTCTTGAACCTCACCAATGATAGAATTGGGCCAAACTTCCCACACAGAACCCCCATGACCAACAGAAAATACTGGTCTTTGGCGACCCCTCTGAGCCCCCTTGCGACCACCCGGTTGAGAAACGCTGAGTTAAACCCTTGTGCTACTGAACTGCTGACCTGAAGGTTGCCAGTTCCAATCTGCGAGACAGGGTGAGCTCCCATCTGTCAGCCCAGTTCCTGCCAACCTAGCAGTTCAAAAGCATGCAAAGGTGAGTAAATAAATAGGTACTACTTCGGCGGTAAAAGGCAGATACATTCCAAAGCAATCTTGCTAGCACAAGACCAGGTGGTGACATAGCAGGCTCCTTGGTTTGAAAATGGAGAAAAAGCACCTCCCAGAGTCAGAGATGAACACCGCCTCCAGATGCCGGAAATGAAAAGCACAGCCTTGCCTTTGTTTGTGTTTGTGTGTCTCATGTGATTGTAAAGGCATTGAATGTTTTGCCTATGTATGTAAATGCTGTAATAACTTTAAAAAAAAAAACGCAGCAGCTTAAACTTTGGTCTAGTTTTCCCATTGTTTGTGCATCTGCTTGCCGTTCGACACCTTGGAGGCGTAACATTCACACACGCTCAACTGTGCTTCCCTCAGTCTTGTTTATTTTACATATTTATATATTATTTTTATTATTTGCATCTTGATTTTTCTCTTTCTTCCAATTTCAAGCCCAATGCTCTTTTAAACAAAATGCACAGAACTCCTGGAGGATGTATACACTTTATGTTGCCAATCCTATTGTTTTATTCACACCTTCTATGCAGAAAAAAGAGAAAGGAGCCATGGGGCCCTGATTTTTGCATTTTATTACATAGTTGTCATCATTGCACTGCAGGAGCCACAAGAAGCCTCGCTGGGCCCGATACCAAAAGCCCCAGAAACTAACTGACCCCTGCCCACTCTCCGCTATCTACCGCGGGGCCCGACGTAAGCAGGAAACTAGTCTCTCTTCAGTAGGAAAATATATATTGTGCATATGAACCTAAATGGAAAAAATATACAGTTAGAAGAGTTACTAGCTGGGGAAGCGGCTTCTCCTTCAGGGAGGAGTCTATCAGCTCGGCAAGATCCATCAGAAAGGCCAAGAGGTATTGTGTAGTAAAGGCAAAGTCAGTCCGGGACGGGCACTTGCTCAGCCGAGTTAGGAGATGGCCTTTGCCTCTGGCAGGAAGGCTTCCCAGTACTTCACAAGCTGCGGGGACATCAAGAAAAGAGAGAAGGGTCAGCACACGCCCTTGCTTATATACCGTGGGCTCACATCATTGTGGATTTGATGGAAACGATCACCTGCTTACCTGTTGTTGTGAATGTAACAGCATTTCCAGGTATTTGGTCACATTGGTCTTGAAATCTTTTGTTTTCTCTTTCTGTAATTAAAAAAATGATAGTAGGGGGTTGCAGACTATCTCTGCTAAACAACCGAAAAGGCAGCTGGCTGTGATACTCATGAGTCCTTCCTTGCAAACAACTCACAGTATAGGTAAAGGTAAATGTTTCCCCCTGACATTAAGTCTAGTCGTGTCTGACTCTGGAGGTTGGTGCTCATCTCCATTTCTAAGCCAAAGAGCCAGCATTGTCCGTAGACACCTCCCAGGTCATGTGGCCACTGGCATGACTGCATGAAGCGCTGTTACCTTCCCACTGGGGCGGTGCTATTGATCTACTCACATTTGCATGTTTTTGAACTGCTAGCTTGGCAGAATCGGGCGCTCACTTCGCACTCGAACCTGCAACCATTCGGTCTGTGGGTTCAGTAGCTCAGCGCTTTGACATGCTGCGCCACCGGGGGCCCTTGTTAACATTAGGTTGGCCAAAATGGGCACAAGGATGTGATGAACTTTTCAGATCGTTCCATCAAATAAAACATCTCAAAAGGCAGACGGAAAGAGGCCAAGGGAAAACAGGGAGAAACAAAGCAGCCTCCCTATTGATAAGGCTGGAAGACAAGCTTGTGGTAGGTGAAGTCAGCCTCCAAGATGCCAGAGCTCTTATCTTAGTGCAGCAGATCAGCAAATGTTCCTTCTGTACATCAGTGGTGTGCAGACTTCAGGCTTCCACATTTCCTTTCTCACTTATAAGACAAAATCCACCAAAGAGGAGGCAAGAGCAAAACACTGGCTGAGGCAGCAAAAACACTGCTAAAGCAGGCATGAGCAAACTTGGGCCCTTCAAGTGTTTTGAATTTCAACTCCCAGCATTCCTAACAGCCTCAGGCCCTTTCCTTTTCCTCCTCAGCCGCTTAAGCAGCTGAGGAGGAAAAGGAAGGGGCCTGAGGCTGTTAGGAATGCTGGGAGTTGAAGTCCAAAACACCTGGAGGGCCCAAGTTTGCCCATGCCTGCTCTAAACGTTTCTCTGAGAGGGTGAAATTACATTTTGTTGCCACTGAGAACACATGACAATATAATCGAGAGATCTCCCAAAAGATCATGAACCAACTCAGCCAGCTTATACTAAAATCACCCTACTGGTTGCCAGTTAGCAATGGTACCGACTCTACATCAGCATCACATGAAAAATGTTTGGTGTGGAAGCTCAACGATACCTCAAACCGCAACACTTCCTTGCGGAGCACCGTAGATATCCGCTCAAAGTCCCGTTCATATTGCGTCACGCGAGATTCCCACTGGAAACACAGAAGCAACGGGTTAAAAAGCGACGCATCGGTTTGACACACATAGAAGACAGGTTATCCAGTCAGCAGACTGATTTGACTTTTATGGGACTTATCAAGTTGTTAGAGGTGGCCAGACAAAGGAGTTGCTCAAATTCTCATGCAAGGCATCCCACAGGACTGTGCAAACTCCACTATGTTATTGGGTAAGTTTCATAATTTGGACAACTCATCCAGAGGGGCAAGGGGAAAATGAATCAGCTTTGGATGCCCCTCTCACCTCTGAGATCTCCTCTTTGGCTTGCTGGAGCTTCTCAGGCTTGTTGGCCCACAGCAACCGAGCCTCTGTTTCTCGCTTCTTTTGCAGCATGACCTGGGCGTCTTGCCAACGCTGCCAAGTCTTCATTCGTTGGTCAAAGGCACCCTGTTGACAAGGAATGCCATCCTGTTTTATTGATTTAATTTCTATATGTCACCTTTCTCCCAGAGCAACTGAAGTGGCCTAACGTAAAAGCATTAGCATACATGTGTTGCCAAAGGCATCACTGGGTTGCTGCAAGTTGTCTGAGCCCACATCTATGGCAGGCATCCACAAGCATGTGGACAATTTCAACAGAAAGGAGGAAAGCATGAAAATGAACAAAATCTGGCTACCAGTATTTAAAAAACTCTAAAATCAGGACAGTAAATCAAGAACAACACTCAGCAAACATGGATTCCAGACAGAAAACAATCAGGGCCAGCTAATGCCTCCCAACAAAGAATTCCCCCAAACAGGAAGCAGCCAGGCTTAGGGGCTGCAAGGCCATGAAATGCTAATCAAGCTGGCCAATTGCAACATTCACACTTGCCTCAAACAGACAAGAGTTTTTTCTCCCACCATGGACATTAAACCCCACTTGCCTAGTTTCTGGAGTATAAAAACTACCTTCAAAGAAAGTACTGCACAATTAAACAGGAAATAGCACTTTCAATGCAGGAACATAATTAATTTTTCTAATTTTGCTACATAATGTAATACATGGTAAATTCTGGAAGCTTATGACTGCATGATGAAAGTAACCTCATTTTTTTCTTTTTAAAAAACAGTACAAGTTTTAATTTGATTCATATATTTCACCACAAACGGCTGCCCGCTTGCAAAGAAGGCAAAAGGCATTCTTACCCTTACAACGGAAAGAAGGCGAATGTAATCGCTCAAGAGCTCAGCCAGGAGAAAGAAGTCACTGTTGGCTTGTTCCTGGTGCAGCTGTTCAATCTTCTCTTCCACCTCAGCCAGCTGGGAGAGTGCGCGGGAGAGGGCCGTGTTGTCCTCCGAACTCCCCAGCATGGCCAAACTCTTCGCAAACTGGCCCGTGTTCAGGGAGAGCTCTGGGGGACCAAGCAGAGAGTGTTAAGGGCAGCTGGGTGCTAGTTAGGTCAGGTGTGAGGCACAATGTTACAACCAGTAGGAAAAGAAACAGTAAGGGGATTGCCTGAGAAAGATGGTCAAGCTGACTTTCTGCCCATTTCCTCTTGAAAAATATGTGGGTAGGTGCTGAAGGGATCCCAGGAGGGGAATGGAAAAGGAAAAGTGTATTTTATATAATGTATGATCTCAATCATTGGATACCACACTGAAATATGATGCATAGAGACAGAAAATTCTATATGAAGCTGTTTTCCACTAAGTGCTTTGATTTATATGCTATGTGGCAATCTCCCTTGCCATGAGAAGTCCCATCTCTCCCTCATATTTAGAGCCATAACAGTTACATCTTGTTGGGAAAAGAGACTTAAAAAGGAAACAAATGCGCTTAACAATGGGAGAAGTTGACCTTGCTAACAAAATCCCAATGCAAGCTTAGATCGGACCTGTCTGACTAAAGGTGCATCCAATGATTTTTCAACTGCACATAATTAGTTCATATGGGAAGTTACCTTTCCGGTGATTTACTAGCATTTCGACAACAGCATGCAGCTTCCGCAGACGCTGCTCCTCGCATTCCACCTCCTGAAGCTTCTCTTCAAACCACTGGAAAGGGAAGAGAACAGATGAAGTCTCGTTGAAAACACTAAGGACAATACAGACCTCCCTTATCGTTTGATACTTCACTTTCTGACAACTTGCTATTTCAATGCTTACAGATACATTCTATTAACTTGATGAGAGTTGTGCTCTTTTGTTAATTCTTATTGCCTACAGAAAGAGTGGGCCCCTCCTTAAATAACCTTTGAATGTGCACAAAAGCTGTTTCAGCTTTATCATGCATGTGTTATTTACATTTTTCAGTAGCCAAAACTTGGGTTTCACTTTTCAACCGATTCCATTTTTGACAGCAATCAGATCCCTAATACATCAGATAAATTGGGGCACTTCCTTTATGTACGAAGAAGACATATGCAGCAAGAGCAGCTCAAGAATGTCATATACTTACAATGTCAGATTCATTCATCTTAATGGTCATTTTGCTGACAGCGTCGGTAGCTCTGTTGAACATCTTCAGGAGGCCAGCACCACTTAATGTTTGGGTACTAACAGCTCGCGGCAGCTGAGAAAAGATTGGGAAACCGATTATTTACATTGCTACTGAACAGAGCCACCTCAACGTCTGTATTAAGATGCCATGAAAAATCAGCATGAACAAAGCAAGTGCAGGTACTAGTTAGGATTCTAATCAAAGGGCAGTGGCTTATTTTTGTTCTAACACAACACTTATACTGAAAGAGCAACACACATATGTGCTCTTTAAACTGTGACAAGCTAAAACAATGGCCATGGGGCCATCAATTCTGGAAGGTATTATTTCCCACATGGAAACTACCTCATTGTCAGCTCTGGAAGCAGCAAAGTCACCATGATCCAGTTGCTATTTGCTGTCATGGTGGTAAAAAAGGAAAACAAAAACCTAGTGACCTCGCAGCATCCCAGTTTGATCATGTAGTAAAGCAAAACTGCACAAAACAGTAAGGGATCATGCTACTATTGTTATATTGTCCAGTGGCCCGTGCCTCTTCAGAAAACCATCTATATTCCAGTTACATAATAATTATAGTAACAACAACTCAGTAGTCCAGTGGCTTTGGAGAAGCTCATACAATCTCTAATCCAGTTATAAAAGAAGATTCTTAGTATAGTTTAAGAGTCCATCATTAATTCTTCCAGATCAATGACTAGGCAATATTAGAGAGACATCATCGCTTTGTTGTTATTGTTAAAGGTTGAGGTAAAAAAAAACTTCAAACTCCTTCCACATTATTTATGAAGGCTTCCAAACTTTCTTTGTGGGGTAGTACTTGCATCTTTTAAAAAATCAATGCAACATAATCAGGCAGATTTTTCCAAAAGAGAGAAGCTGTGATACAGAAAACACAACCAAACCACTGACAGGAAGGTTTCATTTCATAACCAAAGGAGTATGTGATTTAGTCAGCAAAAAAAAGAGAAGCAAGCCATTATACCTCAGTTTGAAACCAAAAAGACTGAAAGACAGGCCTCTTTGTTAAGAACTGATAAACTATCACAGATGGTAAAAGGAGAAAATATCCATAACCACGGGCTGTGGTGCGTTATAACTTGACCCAGACGCACATTCCTTTTCCTTGAGTGATGGCTCTGCTGAATCCAAAGTTTATACTTGTCTCCGGTCCAGTTGCAATAACAGTTTCACGCTTTCCCTGTTTCCATACTTGAAAGTTCACCCCATCCCTGATACATATCCATTGAGCTCAAGAACATCTAAAAAGATATGCATGAATTCCCCACTTTTTACCCAATAAGCCATGTTAAGGATGCTTAGGACACAAGTGCAGTAACATTTTGCAGGCAAGAGAGCACACACTCAGGAACAGCGGGAAACCAACCTCCTCTTTTTCCAGGAACTCCCTGACGTCTGGGTCCTGCAACATGGTCGGGTGACTTACGGTCCTTTGAAGATACCTGTCAAAGAGGAAGGAGTGAGGGGCCTGCATCCTGCACTGTCATATTCTTGATACATACAGCGTTAAGAAGAGGCTTATAAGGGGGATTTCATCGTATTGGCATCACACATATGAATGCACAACCAATTAGGTCTATAGCACAACCTGAAAATGTGAGCCCAATACACCAACCAGGATATTTCTGGGAATTGAGATTCAAAGTGTAACTTTTGCCAGCTCTGACAAACAGCTTCAAGTGTTGCAGTGCTTTGCTATATTCAAGAATGTGCTTCGCTTTCGAAGATTAGAGTTTGCCATACTCGACATGTAAAGAATCCCATTCCTAGTTCCACCTTTCTAACCCCACAAGCACTCTTTAAAGCAATAACAATCATTGGTGCTGTTAGATCTCAATTTGCCTCTTGCCTGCCTGAGAGTTAGAACGCTTCCAAAGTCCATGTTTATGCTCCAAATTTCATCATTAACTTCTCTTCAGCATCATTAAAGGAAAAAGTTTTTAGTTAGTCATGTCTTCCTTTATAACATGTCATAGCCTCACGGATCCTGAGAAACTAGTGCCAATTATTCACACTAGCTCCCCAATAATTATTTTTGGGATAATATCCCAACATTTTTTCTCTTCCAAATCTTTGAGCCCCTGTAGTTAGCTGATCCTTGCCTGATGTATATTGTTATGGTTTTGGCTACAAAAAAAAAAATCACACAATGAGAATCACTTTGCTATTAGTCTCCACGATCATTAGTCTGCACAGCTGTTCATTCTGCACCCATCTAAGAAGCACAGTCCCAGTTTAAGCAAAGTTAAAAAAACTTTAACAATAACATCCCAAAGAAAAGCAACTATTTTGAGTTCGTGTGTATCACTTAAAGTGAAACCCTAAGAACAAGAACTGGGATAATGCCGCTTCCCCTCTTACTTCCCCATTCACTGTGGAATCTTTTGATGGTGGATCCAGTTTGAACGACTCCCACCAGCCACACTTGTTGCCTAGTTTATTCCAGTTAATAGAAAATGGGAAGAGATTTACGCAAACCAGTCAAAAACTGTTCATATCAATCACTACTAGACAAAGGAACTGGCTTGTGTCCAAACTCTTTAAAAACTTGGGAGGGGGGAGCCTCCTTCCTGAATTCATTGACAGCAGCTTTAAAGCAGTTTACCTTTATGAACAAACTTCTGTATTGACGTGTTTAGTGCACTATAGTCTTTTTACAATTACAGCCATGACAGAAACCAGTATTTGAAATTACCTTTCTAAGGCAGCTCGGCGTTTTTCTAGGAATTCTGTGGAAGAAGAATCTTCTTTTCCAACTTTTACTTTGGTCATACCTGGAATAAGAGAGGGAAGAAATACCATCAACTGCATCTATGCATGTCCCGTATACATTCAGGATTATTTTAGCTTTGACAGGAAAGCTCATTCTTTATACAGAGGATGAAAAAAAGCAGTGGGACAAGGCACTGTTTGTAAATAAAAGATCACAAGGCAGTATGGCGAAGAGTGCATGTGTGTCACATGATACTGCTAGTAAGGTTTACTGTTCACACGCACCTATTAAGCTCTTCTCAGGAGGTGGAGGGACAATGAAACCATTCTGTGCATGCTTCTCAGACAGTTTCTCATACAAGCCCAAGAAGTCGCTGAATCTTCGCTTGACTGAGAACTGCTTACTCCTGAACAGTGACAACGTGGTCTGAAGAGACAATGAAAAAACACGAGATTAATATGGAGCACTCTGCACTAGGTTGTATCTTGCAGACATATCTATCCACATTTGGTCCTCCACATTCGCTGGTGTTAAGGACACTGCACTACCACAAAAGTAAAACAATGAAAGAAAAGAAAAGTTGCTATTTTTTAACCTGAGAGAACACACTCTATTTAACATTTCCAGAAGTGAACTGCAGGATTAATCTATACGTTAGCATAGCATAAGACAAATCACCAACCCAATAGACATATATGCAATAGAAACATTTGTATCTATGTATAAAAATGTACAAAACAGGAGATTGTTTGCTGAATTCCAGAAAACATACCTGGGTTGATACCTTGTAGGCTACATAGGCGTTCATACCATCCCCTGAGGAAAAAAGAAACCAAGAGGTCTATAGCATGCCGCAGAGAATGCCTCCATCTAGTGGGGACTTAATACACACAAACTGTTTAAATGTTAATTGTTAACTTGAAATATCTTCCATACCGTGATGTTTAAAACAGGGGTGGGCAAAGTCCAATGATTTTGCAGCCTCCCGTGTCTCTGGGCCTCCATTTTTAGAGCCATAAAAAGGATGAACTGCCTCTCTTGGAAGTGTTCCAGGAGTGATATCTCGCCTTTTACATGGACTAGTCTCCCCAGTCATTGCCTAATTTACATAAAAATACCTAGTTTTCAAAATTAGATGTGGACTTCCAGATAATTTTATTTCTCTCTAATTTTCCAGCAGTTAAGGCCATCAGTACAGCATTTTGAAAGTCTGAATATTAGCCCACGGACCAATTCATTTTCCCACCCATGATTGAAAAGCATTAAACAATCCCAAGCAGCCTGGATTTTGGATGGGACAAGATTGAAGAAACCCCTATTAGTTATTGAGGCACGAAATCCACCCACCAAACCCTCTTCTTAGCACCCAGATGTCTTTTGCAGATTTACAGAATGCAATCCACACTTTGCATATGCACATAAATGTAAAAGCCAGAACATTCCTTTAAAAAAAAAAATTCAAACTTCGGGTGCCACATTCCAGATCAGCTGCAATAACTCAGATTTGTTTACCATATTGACAACTGCATCTAACTGAGGTCTTTTAATCAACAACAACTAGCCTGCATAATTTACATACCGGTATATATTTATCCGCAAAGAAAACAGAAGATAGGTTTCAAATTTAGAGGGATGAAAGAACTAACCAATTCAAAAGTGAGGTAACTCATTGTGCAACAAGACTGCCAAGAGGATCCAAGCAGTGCGGTGAATCACAATCTGAGCAGGCAGCCAACAATGTGATGTAGTTACAAAGGCATGCGGGATTTGGTATGGCAACCCATGTCTGCTGTCTCAGAAACACCGTCTGAAATTCTCCTGGGCAACTCATATGCATTTTAGCTTATTTCGGTTCACTTTATTCCCTTAAACTAATTCTCAGAATATTTTGAATGCTATTGATCCATCTAAAGGTGGTGAATTCTGGTGACAGAGAGGAAAACCAACAAGGTAAAACAGCACTTCCACATCTGCTGGCGTTTGGGACAAAAGACACCAACAAAAACAAGTACAAAAACAGATGTTGATCACAGAATTGCACTGAAGGACCTACAAATTCAAAGAGACAACATTTTAAACAAATCAGTGAGTAATTTATTCCACAGGAGTCAAATCCAAGAATGGAGTCACTTCCGAATCACATATCTATCTATCTATCTATCCTTAAGTCAAAGTCTGTCTGTTTGGAGCACAAAGGCTTTTGCTAGGTAAAGTGGTCCTCTGTGTTGTCACTGGGAAAGAAAGATGACGTGTATGAGAGAGGGAGGGAAGAAAAGAATAGAAAGAAAGGAATGAAGAGAGTGAATCGGAAAGAAAGAAAAAGGAGGAAAGGAAGAGAAAGGAAAGGGGGAAAGGTATGAGAAGAGAGAACGAGAAAGAAGGGATGAAAGCAGGGGGCAGAAGCCCCTCCAACACCCAGGCAATGTCAGATATATACTAACAATCTAATAAATATGGGAACATGAACAAACTGAGCAGACTTTCCAGGAGGTCATCTTCAGCTATCCTTACTGTCAAAGCAACCGGATGCTACACAACAGTGGCTCCTCAGCAGTGCCAAGTCCTGCCTGTGCTTCCTACAGAGATAAGCCTGACATAATAATTAGCAACTTGTTCTGCGAGAAGAACCTGGTAGAGCTCGGCACATCTGCCTCAAACCGAACAAGTAAGTAGCTGTTATGGCACCGAAGGCAGCTGGAAGGGAAAGAAAGGGGGGGGGGGGTTGTAAGCTGGCCCAGCTATCCCCTTCAGTGCATGTGGCTTTCATTCTAGAGTTCAGAAAGTGTTAAAGCAAAGAGCGTAATATTCCATGGGGCCAGAGATAATTTTCCACAATCCTCCTTTCTGTATTAATAACTGTACGACCGTGTGCATTAAAAACTTTGAAGCAGAATCGGGCACAAGAATGGATTTGCAGCAGTTTGAGCAAGAGAATGTTTTTGCAGCTGTTAGTATTCCAAGGGGAACAGGCAGCCTTGCAAATGCTGAAATGTAATTACAGTTTGTGTGTGCACACGCTCCTTTACCCCTGTATGCATGAATTTCACAGGCTTTTCTTAGGCAAGGAATACTTAACTTTGCAATATCCCTCCTCCAAGATCTGGAATAAATCGGATTACAGCAGCAGGTCATTACACAGCAGGCCTTGAACTATCCCTCCTTCAAGGTTGACTCTGGGTTTAAGAAACTGGCAGGTTGCCAGCTTGTCTGTTTTTTATCCGCAAGTCATTTCCAATGTATGATGACCCGAAGGCAAACTTAGAATGGGCTTTTCTTGGCAAGTTTAGAATGGATAGCTTTTAACAGAAACCTTTTTCCTGGGCAAGAAAGAGGAGATAAATGTTTCGAGCAGATAATCCCTAATGTATCCCAACGTTGGCAGTGATAGCACAGGTTTTAATTTTCTCATTTAACGCATGTGCAGATCATAAGGAAAAACAGCACTATATGAACAGTCTTGGCTCAGTCGGGAAGTTGAAAGCTCAGATCCCCGCAGTCTTTCCCTATAATTATGTCATTTCTATTTAATGAATGACTCACCGATCTTCTCAGGATCACTCACTCCCACTGAAAGTTCAAATTTGTCTTCTTCTTCTTCCTCTTCTAGCTGTAAGAGAAACAGCGGAGGACAACACCATTATTGCTAATCCAAGGACTTTTGTCAGACCTTGTATCCAAGACCCCATTCTGCTGTGAATTGAGTTTGATAGTATACATTTTGAGGGGAAGAAGGGGGGGGTGAGACAGCTATGGCACACAGAGTTGTTGATTCACAGATACCACAAAGATCTTTAAGAAGCTGAAACTTTAAATATAAGGATTTAATCACAATTTCACATCATTGAAAGTCCATCAGAAGAGATTACAAATATTGGGATTCATGAATGCCCAGGTTTGCATTTCCTAATGTGGTATATATTAGAAATACTCATTGTTAGCTGGAGACTTCCCTTAGTATTTTAAGCTAGATCATGAAAGGTAATGTGTACCAAGTTTGGTCCAGATCCGTCAAGCCACGTAGGAGCCTTTGAGGAACAAACATATAGATATACATCTTTAGACATAGATAAATAGACAGACAGACAGGCTTGGTCCTGTTGCTACTGCTGTATGACAGCTTTGGTAGGCGATTTGTTTTGTTTTCTATTTGTGAATGTAAGAAAGTTGGGAGGTAGAAAGGCAGGGTTGATTGCATATTTTGAATGCACAACCATTAATCCTTCAACCTACACAAAAAGAAAGACTGTGAGTTTAACATGAATGCCGTAAAACCTCAAATTAGGTCAGGTTACACTCATTAGATTTTGTATCAAAATTATTTGGCAGCTCTAGCCAAGCCTCAGTGCACAATGCGAGTTCTCGGGCACCAGAGCCATTTTGTGAGAACACTCCATGCTCGAATTAAACACATTACATGATGTACTTAAGATTTAATGGGTTATACATTCCCCAGTCTGACACCATGGAAAAATGTTCTTGATCTGAGAGGTTGCCTATAAAGAAGTGCCACAGCACAGGTTTTAAACACATGAAAGGCAAAATCTCGAGAGTCTTTCTATGTTGTCATTTACCAGAAAGAAGTCCCTCTTGCATATTATTATTAACATTAAAAACCAGCAACTAAAATTGAGCACCAGATATTGCAGCAGAACAAAGCAGAAAGCAAGCAAACTTTATCCAGCAAGAATTTTATTCTCACTAGTCACTACAATTCACTCTTTTGAAAATATTCCAAAATAGACAACTAAATGCGTAACAAAACAAATGTAGAAGCACAGACCTCCTCATAGGTTTTTGACTGATGCTTAGAAGAAGAATTTGCTTCTCTTTCAAGAGAAGGGGTAGGACTGAAAACATTTGCTGTCTCCTTCTTCTGGTTGTTTTGTGTATTATCCAGGGATAATTCCACAGTAGCATCTGCAAAAGGACAAGATTTGTGTAACCAGGTACAGATAAAAATCCTTCGTAAATTCTTCCAGCCATTCAGGTTCAAGTTTCTTTCAAGCCACAAGATCTGTAACAGGAGGAGCATCTCCCCTGACAACCAAGCATGAAGGTCGTTTAAGGTAAAGAGATGTATTTGAGCAATATGAATGTAACATTCCCTTCATCGTTGGCATTTAAAACCAGGTCAAAATGAGGATGCATATACATGTTCTTGATCTGAGAGGTTAATGCAATTTGGCATCATCTTAACTGGTATGGCTGAATGCCCCTCGGGGACACAACATGCAAATCTCTTTTAACTCATCTCCTTTATATTAGAGAACAGTACCAATTCCTGCTCTTTGGTTAGAGTTCCAGTGATAAATTATTATCTAAGATGTGTCTTAAAAACATAATATTATGCTCTGAGCAGTTGCCACTAATCTCATTCCTAAATCATCTTTCTAACAAGTTGGGCCCACTAGTTTGCAAGCCAGTTGTTAACTGCTAAACAAACATGAAGAAAGCATGAACCCACAAACTAATTTAGGCCCACACATAGCATATTGTGGGCCAGGTGGCTGCGTTTCCTGTTTGGGGGTTTTCACACTAAACTGAAATCGATTTTACTTCTCTAAACCAACCTAAGGACAAAACAGCTACAAAACTGGGCACAAACGCTCTTCAGAAACCAAAATTACAATGTAATTATTTAGAAAATTGGCCCTGTTTACAATGCCTTCCTGCCAGAATTAAGAACACAATAAATTTGACATCTTTGGGATGTCAGCCATGTTTAATGCAATGCAATCCTCCAACACACAAAGTTTTGGCTTTTCTAAGAACTTGCTTTGGTTCATATAAACACTTTACATGTTTAATGTTAATAATTACAACCCGATCTTTGTTTTCTTGCTTAATCTCCGTGAAACACTTCAGATGTTTGAAACAAACGTTTCCTACACATCTTATTGTTGTCATACTTTTTAAAAGGTCAGTCTTCTCATTTCCCAAGGTGCAGAAATATAGCCAAGGGTATTTTGCCAAAGAACACTTAGTGAAGTCATGGCAGGAGTAAGATTTGTCCAGAATCAATATTTCTTCAACTCTCAGCCAACACACCTGCAAATAGGTCCTGCTCATCTTCTTCCTCCTGAACGCCGTTTGTTTTGGAGTCGTTTCTTTCTTGTACAGGGGATTCCCTCTCAGGAGACATTGGCTTACTCTAGAAATACAGTGGACATTATGTAAGCTGCAGAATTAAACCTATTGTGGAAGAATATGCAAAAATGCCTAACAAAATAGCCCCTGTGCTCTCAATTATTCTTCAACCACATCGATGCCATTAGCTTAAGTATACTAGTGTGTGAAAGCGTTTTTTAAAAGCCCCATTAACAACATTTTTACTGTATGGATTTTTTTTCAACTGCTGCAGGGAACAGAAGTCAACATACTTCTTTGAGTCCAAAAACAATGCAGGCATTGGTACAATTTACGCACTGTTCCACCATTGTTATGCTCAGCTTATAAAGGCCAACTGTCTCTGCTTTGGTATCGGGAGACAGCACTAACATTGTCTGTATGGCTGAGTTCGCAGTTAAAAAAAAAACAGGCACAAACAGGGTCACAGGTCCAAGAGGCACCGCAAACAGAGCTGCCTATGCCAGAAGTCAGGTTATTTGTTACTAGGCAAAGAAAGCAGAGGCAAACATAGCTGAAAATGTACTCCTGTAGATCCAACAAAGCCAAGCTGTTTCAAAAGACATTCTTAGTTTTTCTCTTGTATCAAGTTGAAAAAACTGTATTGTCATTTTGAAGCTATACTAAATCTTTTTTGTTCTAAACAAGCCCCGTGGTGCATGGCAAAAATCTGCAGCAAAACAGGACAACACACTGCCTAGTAGACCCGTGAGCCTCTTTCGGATTCTATATTCTGTAGATACGATGTTTAAAATGAGAGATTATGGATCAGAGCTGAAAACATTATGCATGCGGCATCTTAGGGCTCAAACTTTAAACTCTGTCACTATTCAAGGTGTTAAGGACATTATTATTTATTCACTAACTTTCTAGGGTTGTTTTCTTGCACTGATAGTAATGATGCAATGTGAATAATAGTTTTAATTCTGACATGGAATCTACTAGCCACTTTGAGAACCACAATAAGGAAAGAAAATAATAAACATCTTGCAATATACACACATAAGAAATCATAGAGGAAGGTGCCTTTTCTGTTAGCTTTAGGGATAAGGCGTGTGTAAGGTTTGCATGTTTTCTCCAGAAGTTGTGCAACTTCCAGTGGTTTGTAAGTTATCTTAAAATGGTTGTAGTCCTCCTTCACTATCTCCAAAAAGGAATCAAGGCTGAAACATCTTGGTAAGGATGTACTGTATTTGTATCAAACATTTCCCCCCAATAAATTATGTATGTATGCAGGCCTGAAATGGATCATCACATAGTTTGAGGAAAACATGGAGTTTGCTTATATACTGGCAAGATAGGCATTTCAAAACACTTCTGGACAAGGACATGTAAACACAGCCTTTATCAGAATGTGAGTGCCCTGACTATAGAATTAGTCTCCTTTCTTCTCAGAAGGCCTTCAAAACAAAAAAAGCAAATTACTATTCCAGCCACTGGATGTATTAGGATGCTTTTAAAATTTCATTTCAACAGAAACAGATGATCTCTAAAGTGTCAACTGACATTTTTAGTGCTGTACAATGAAGTGCATGATTAATGTTCTTTTGTGCTAATTCAGGGGTACTCAAACTTTTTAAGTGGAGGGCCGATTCACAGTCCCTCAGACGTTGGGAGGCCAGACTATGATAAAATAGTCCAAAATTAGGATTGTTGTTGTTTGCCTTCAAGTCGTTTCAGACTTAGGTCAGACTTAGACTTATGTTGGGACATAAGACCATAGGTAAGGAACGATGGTCTCATAAGATCATCGGTAAGGAAAGGGACCCTCAAAGACCACCTAGATGGTTTCATAAGACCATAGGTAAGGAAAGGGGCCCCCAAAGGACAACTAGACGATCTCATAGGACCATAAGTAAGGAAAGTGACCCCCAAAAACCATCTAGATGGTCTCATAAGGCTGTAGCTAAGCAAAGAGATCTTCAAAGACCATCTAGACGATCTCATAAGTCCATAGGAAAGCAAAGAGACCTCCAAAGACGAGGCAGACTTAGGTCAACCCTAAGTCTAAAGTTTAGGACAGGGGCCAGGTCAATGACCTTGGAGGGCCGCATCCGGCCCACAAGCCTTAGTTTGGGGACCCCTGCGCTAATTGTAAGGTTAACAGTTCGTTAGAAAAAGATACCAGTGACTTTGGAAAGAGCAACAAACAACAACAGGTGATCCTTCAAGACTAAACTGTGTATATGAAGTCATCTCCTAGACTTGCAGATAAAATTTTACATGAAATACCCCCCACCTAAACAAAATGCTGTCGAAGAACAAAGATCAATAAATGCTGTAGGATCGGCAGTGTCGATGGGGCCTGAGTTCAAAGCTCTTGCACCGAATCACAGCTTTGTCACTCCCGCAAAACCCCAAGACTTGCACAATTTCCTGAAAAGCAGCGACGCCAGATCTTCCCTTGCGACATCAAGCAGGAACCTCCACTGAGTTTAAAATTCAGTGTATAGATGCATCAACAGACTGAGGGAAATAATGTGTTCTGCTCCCCAGTCACACAAAGTGGAGGATTCTTCTAGGCCAGTGGTCCCCGACCTGTCAGTGGTCCCCAAAAACTAAAATGAATGAATAAACAAACTTTTAGGCCAGGCCTGGGGCAATTTGGGCCCCTGAGGTGTTTTGGACTTCAACTCCCAGCATTCCTCACGGCCTCAGGCCCCTTCCTTTTCCCCCTCAGCCGCTTAAGCGGCTGAGGGGGAAAAGGAAGGGGCCTGAGGCCGTGAGGAATGCTGGGAGTTGAAGTCCAAAACACCTCAGGGGCCCAAATTGGCCCAGGCCTGCTGTCCCCGGCTCTGAATCTCCCTCACTCACATTGTGGTTGTCGCTGCCACCTCCGGTGAAGATATCCTCGCCTTCGGAATCGCTGCCGTTCTCCTCCGGGCCTGGCTCGGCCTCGGCGGCGGGGAAAGGCGGCGGGAGCCGGTCCGCCGGAGACCCTCCCGACGCCATGTCGCCGCCGAGGAAGCCACTTCCGCCGGAAGCAGCAACAGGCATTGTATGTGGGAGAGGCCCTCAGAAAGAGTGGCGGGTGGGAGGAGCCACGCCCGGTGAACACCCAATCAGCGGCGGGAGGAGGCGGGGCTATCAAGATACGGGGCGGGGCCTCGAACCATCCTCTTTACTGCCTGATTCCAAAGGAAAAGCTGACTTGTTGAAACCAATTAACCTTGTAGGGATAATAATTCAAAAATATTTGGCAGACATAAATTTTTAATTTAGGCGAAAGAAGTTGGGAAAGATTATGGAGAGCAAGACAGCAAAAATTTCAGTCAGAATAAAATGCTCAAAATAATATGAATATTAATATTTAATACTAGCAGCTATTGGATAAAAACAATTATTCCTTTCCCTCTAATTAGGACTTTATTTTTCTTTTCTTTTTGTTGTATCAACCTAGAGGCGTGGATGATGGGTTGTGTTGTCAAATTTAGAGGTTGGGGGGCCTGTAGTTTTGTTGTTTTTGTAGGTCGCCGTGATGCCATCACTCATTTACATATATAGATTACAGCAGAGTCTCACTTATCCAAGCTAAACGGGCCGGCAGAAGCTTGGATAAGCGAATATGTTGGATAATAAGGAGGGATTAAGGAAAGGCCTATTAAACATCAAATTAGGTTATGATTTTACAAATTAAGCACCAAAACATGTTTACAAAAATTTGGACAGAAAACGTAATTCAATATGCAGTAATATTATGTTGTAATTGTAATTACCGTATTTACGAATTTAGCACCAAAATATCATGATATATTGAAAACATTGACTACAAAAATGCCTTGGATAATCCAGAACCTTGGATAAGACTCTATTATTATTTTTATTTTTATTTATATCCCACAGTCTGCAAAATCCATAAGACTTCATTTCAAAATGGATTGATTGGATAAGCGAGACTCTACTGTATTAATAATATTTAATATTAATAATAATGCATGGCCATACAGCCTGGAAAACTCACAACCCAATAATAATACATCTTGTGTCATTGAAGGCTTTCATGATCAGAATCACTGGGTTGCTGTGAGTTTTCTGGGCTGCATGGCCATGTTCCAGAAGCATTTTCTCCTGATGTTTCACCCACATCTATGGCAGGCATCCTCAGAGGTTGTGAGGTCTGTTGGAAACTTGGCACGTGGGGTTTATATATCTGTGGAAAGTACAATTCTGGGAACTACGATTGAAGGGAGTTGTTGACAAGCTGGAATGTGTTCAAAGGAGGGCGACTAAAATGATCAAGGGTCTGGAGAACAAGCCCTATGAGGAGCAGCTTAAAGAGCTGGGCATGTTTAGCCTGCAGAAGAGAAGGCTGAGAGGAGACATGATATGGGCCATATATAAAGATATAAGAGGAAGTCATAGGGAAGAGGGAGCAAGCTTGTTTTCTGCTGCCCTGGAGACTGGGACGCAAAACAATGGCTTCAAATTACAGGAAAGGAGATTCCACCTGAACACTGAAAGGACTTCCTAACTGTGAGAGCTGTTCAGCAGTGGAACTCTCTGCCCTGGAGTTATGTGGAGGCTCCTTCATTGAAGGCTTTTAAACAGAGGCTAGATGGCCATCTGTTGGGGGTGCTTAGAATAATAGTAACATAGAGTTGGAAAAGCTCTAAGATTCTAGCTTTGAATGGGATTTTCCTGCTTCTTGGCAGGGGGTTGGACTGGATGGCCCATAAGATCTCTTCCAACTCTAGGATTCTTAGATAAAGTATTGCTCAAAACAATGTAATGCTTTTGCATATACATTGTACCATTTTTTTCTCCTACATCAAAGATTTCAGTGTGGTTTTAGTTGCTTTTATTGTACATAAGTGCTGTAAAGAAGACTGTAAAGAAGACTCTATAATACAAAGTTCCATACGAGACAAATCTAGGGTTTACTGTACAAGGGCGGCCTGCGTCAAACTCATCCAGGCCTAGTAAGTTATGTGGAATGGGCTCCGGTGCCAGCACTAACTATCTACAGATTGGCACAGGGTACTTAAAAGCCCAGATACTACAAACAATAAACAAAAACAAACAGAACATATAAATGAAGCTTCCTGTTTTGAAGTGGCGACTGCATTCAAGCCATATGCTTTGCGAAGAAAGACACTATTTTTCACAATTTCACCCTGTAGTGGTTAATGACGGCAGAAGAAATCACCTGAAAGACAAAAGGCAAACCGGGAACTGAAAGGAAACAAGTTCACATCACCTACTACAGTAGAGTCTCACTTATCCAAGCTAAACGGGCCGGCAGAACCTTGGATAAGCAAATATTTTGGATAATAAGGAGGGATTAAGGAAAAGCCTATTAAACAGCAAATTAGGTTATGATTTTACAAATTAAGCACCAAAACATCATGTTATACAACAAATTTGAAAGAAAAAGTAGTTCAATACGCAGTAGTGTTATGTGGTAATTACTGTATTTACGAATTTAGCACCAAAATATC